>NC_039256.1:18509981-18690124 GCF_003368295.1 Carassius auratus
GCGTAACAGAAATGTATATGCATTTCTAGAACGCCGCTCAAAAAGCAACACTTTACCACCCACTGCTCTGACTAATGTGAAAAGCTTTTTCCCTGTTGACCATTCAAATCTTTGAGCAACTCCATTTGAGGTCATTCGCTTCTCGCAACGAATCAAGCATCATCCTGCACTTTCTCAAGCGAAACCTAATTAACATGAACGCAGCAGAACTGAGAGATGCTTTCCTACCTAAAGATATATTCAGCAGATAATGATGAACTCATTAACTAACAAGGCCTTATGGAAGAATATCGATCGCTGTGATTTGGAAGCTCCTTTGGGGCACTTGATCCCATTTATCGTTGGTGGAGCTCACTGGCTCAATCCATACACACCCATTTAGCCCAAGAGTTCTCCATTCCTCCGAATAAGAGGTGTGTTGATTCATTTAATCAGTGTCTGAGTCATGGAGGGGTGCGAGGATGGGAAGGAGTAGGAGAAGAGAGGCATAAGGCCAGTCTTTTGAACTTAAATACAGGGCTGAAAATTGAACTCGCTCGCATTTAGCTTTGCCCCCTGCTCCTTGAGATTACTGAGGGCATTATAATTGAGGGCTTTTGTTTCTAGAGTTTCACATCAATTCACTATTTTCCATGCAACATTAATTCTCATAAAGATATAAAGCATTAATATTCACCAAACCTAAAGATTATTTAACAGTTAATCAAAGGATAAAACAGAGTTATCAAAAAGTTTATTAGGCACAGCAAAATACAAAGACTTTGGTCTCGAGACTGACAGTAAATCAAAGCCCGTTTTCATTTTAGAGTTTCACACCAAAACAAGTATTGCAAGTGTTACGGTGAGTTTGCATAGGCATGGAGAATGGAAGGAAAAACAAAAATCAGACAGAAGTGGGCAATATCAAAGCCCTTAGTGTGAAATATATAAAAGTCTTCTTGTAAAATACAATTAAATGTTTTTAAAAATACACAACAGTCATCTAGAAAAGGGTGAAACGTACATATAAACTGAGGGAATGCCCAAAATTTTATGTATGCCCTACCTATCCTCAGGAAGAAATCTTGTGTAAAGATTGAGCAGATTAATGCATTCGTGTGTAAAAATATAACTTTAGCAATTTATAGACCTTAGTGCACTCAGCCACTGCTTATGGAGAAAAGAAAAAGGCATATTGGTGACTAAGGTACAGGAATGCGTTTATATGTGACTGATTTTAAGGCTCAATCTACTTCTGAAGCATAATCTACTGAATTGGGGTAAAGGCTGCTTAAATACTATCCATTGCTTTGAACTCGCTCAAGGCCTGCACAGGGTTGATGTGCTTCTTTTGAGAGGACCGCTTCACTTTGTTGGTCTGACCATCATCTTGCTTCTCACGTTTGACCAGTGGCTTTTTCTCGGGAGCTTTCATCTTCCAGGAGATGGCGGGCATGTTGAGGTTTTGCATTCCTTGGGACTTCTGGTACTTGGTGGAGGCCACATAAGAGGCCTTGACGGTGGACACCACAGAATTCATCAGATTCTTGGCCGCCTGAATCAGAGACATAGCGCTGTCCACCTGCAAGATGAGGGGAAATTGAGAGGGATCACCTTTAGAGGAGTTCACACACTTTCTACAATTAATTAGCATTTTCATGACACTTTTAGTCCTTTATGATTATTGGATATGGATTTCTCTTTTATAAAATTTGGAGATGACCAACAGATTTTAGCTTGTATATTAGAAACTAATCTTCTGAACAAATAGATTTAAAATATTATAATTAATAACCTGCAAATGTCTTCAATTTTCTAGTCGCATATATGTTCTACTGTACATTAGCACTTTTCATCTTTATAATTCATATCCATTACTGAATTTAGATTTTTTTTCACAGATTACCTTTTTCAGGTTTTCAAAGAGGTTTTCCCAAATGTATGTCCTTTAATTTAAATCAAGCTATTCTAATTAATTTACCAATATTCATCAAAATATCTGGTTGCAAATTAAAGGACATCTTTGCAGTTAAAACACTTCATAAACAATAAAAATATTGACAATACAACTGAAATCAAAGACAGTCTAAATATAAAACCATATACTGTAGATGCAACAAAGTAATTAAGATGAACACACTAAAATTAAGAAAATAGCAACTTAGTTTAAAACAAAGGCTGGGAAAAAATAAGTTGGAAATATTGAGCTGTAAAACTAAAATAGGAAAATAAATTAGCTTAGCTGCATGAGTTGTTCTTGTCATAGAGCTACGGATGGGAGAAAATAAAAGTAATTTTATTCTGCTTCACATAATTAGGTTTTCCCCCACAGAGGCACAAGACTTCTGTCCTTTTCTCCCTCTCAGTAAATGAGGACTTACCCCAGACACCACGAGCTCTCCGCCCAGATTCTGCACCTCTGCTTTGACTTTACTACAGATGTTGAGCTGATGACAGTACAGGGCTATACGCTGCAGATAGGCCAAAAGATCCTGCTTGCACGCTGAATCTGGACACTACACAGAGAGAGAGACAGAGAGAGAGACATCAGTCACTTTGTCAACTAACCATTTTTCCGCAATGATTATGGTGAAAAAAAGTTACATTTAAGCATGTTAAAATGTGTTAAATGGAGCAGAAAGTGCTACTATAAGAGTTACTGGCAGTTGAAAACACAATTAGCCAGAATATTTCAAAAATGGACATGCGAAGGGCAGGGACATGTAGAAGGGTGTGAAAGATGGGCGTTCAGATTTATTCGTGGTGCTCTGAGGCAGACTCTGTGTGGGCCTAATGACACAGAAGCACCATTTAATAAACCTGACAAGAAAACACGTTGAGACGGATGGTGAGTCAGACAAGCGTCTGTACAGAAATACTTCGACTGATATCTAAAGTGAAAAGCACGTTCAATGCGCTGGTTGTTTTGAGGATCTTTGACTGTTGCCTGCAGATACCCTAACGCTCCACAGTCACCTGTCCAGCTGCATGTGCTAGTCAAATTCAATCGGTTCCCCATTGTGGCAGGTGATCAGGCCCACCGAGGGCTCACAGCCAAACTGTCCTTATCATTTTACTAGAAGAAAAACTAAATCCTTGCGCATCCATCAGAAGAAAACAGCCTTCTATGTGCTTGCTCATAAGGAATATTTCTGAAGTATAAACACAACTACAGTTCAAGAGTCAGAATTTGCACATCTCTCACCAGTTGATCTCGAATCAACAGCTAGCTTATTACCAATTCTCAACTGCAACATTTACAAATTAAGGCTATTTGCACAGATATGTATTCAGGGTGAAAATTTGATGCTAAGTGGTAATGAGATGGAACACCAAGACTGAGTTGTTCATGGCACCCTATATAATGAAAGGTGCTGTATGTAAGATTTTGACTCATAAAAATACCATATGTTTGCAGATATTTAAGAACCATGCTAGGTTAACATACTTGTTTATCTGAAAAACAATGCTCAAGTCATTCTCCCTTGAAATGAGCGTTATGGGCTGGAATCTCGGTCTCTGTTTTGGTTTGTGAAAACATCCCACTGCCAGTTTACCCAATTGTATTTCGGCAACCCTGGGTGGCAAGTTAGTGGAAAACAGCATATTTAATATCATTTATCATGCTTGTTCCAGTTGGTGTTTTCAATCTGGCAACCTTCATGGGTGTCAAGTCTGAGAAGGAGGGGCTGGGTGAAAAACAACCCTCTCCGATATTATGAATTTGGACTGCAATACCTAGTTCAACCACTCTGTGTCAATCCTACATACATAGGAAAAATAAAACAGATTTCATATGGTCCTAAATTCAGTTTTATTTCCAAATTATGTGTTTAAAATTTCTTGACTCCTTTTTAATATTTAAATAAAATTGTATTAAATCAAAATCATACCTAATTAAAATCAAATTTTCAAATCAATTTATTAAATTGAACATATTACATGTTCGGGGCCCTATGAAATGTTTTTTTTGTTCCTCACCATTTTTTGTTAAATAATTCTGTGTTTTAGCATGTCTTATGTGAATGCATAAAACTTTTTTTCTTAAAGTAGCCTTATAATTTTGATATATTTTCAATTCAATATTTGAAATTCTGGTTATCAAATAAAGGCATAAAATATAATATTTATCTTTTAATTATTGAGAAATCGAGCAAACTTAATTTTTTGGCAAACAAAGGGGATTTACTAGTTCAAATTAAAACATGGAGGAAATGTGTGATCATTTTTTTTTTTTTATGACACTAGTTGTACTCAAATCAAGCAGTGCTCATGAAGGGAATCTCAGAGCAGTTCTGCAGATGTTGTTCATTTGTTCCTCATTTAGTGAGATGGCAGACACCGAAATCGAGTGCTTCAGTTTGTGTGTAGTAACGTTAAATGAAACCGTGTGTCTGTGCCATTCACTAACAGAGACACGCAGAACATGCAGGATACCTATTTAAATCGACTTTTGCTGCTTAATATTTTACATATACTAAACATTGCGATTTGATTTAAGTGCAATGATCTACTTTTGATTAATTCATTCAAAATGACAAATTCATCGACATTCTGCATTACACTATGAATTCCGTTTTTATGACTGGATTCCGTGATTCCATCTGTGTTTTCAGCATCACAGAAATCATAGGGCCCTACATACAGCACCTTTAAGTGGCTTTATTTAATGGCACAAAAACTAGCAATTTTCTTCAAACTTATTGTTGAACTGCTCATTTGATGGATGCAGTTGCAATGGGAAGACAACTTCTTGGGATTTAGTTTGTTGACAGTTACAGCAAATCTTTTTAGCATGCAAAAGCACAACACACACTGTCAGCAAGCTAAAGATGTTGAATTTGCATCTTTCCCTTCAAAGCACCTCGCCTGCAACCCAGAAAAAAAAAAAAGAAATTAGCCATGCTCACTAATCAATTAGTTGACTAGTCAACGGTCCTGCTCATTCCTGTGTGTAAAGCAAAGCAGTGCTGCCAGCCGACTGAACACATCAACTGGCTCCATTTACCAGTTATTGGTGAAGTAAAAAGCACAGTACTTATTTTCACCCTTAGTTTGACCATCCAATATCAATACCTCACGATGTTTCACCAGTCTCCAAGGTAACAATACTTTTTTCACACTTCACACAATGTTCAAAGAGTCTGGCCCCACATCTTAGAATTAAAATGCTCTGAACAAGCAGGACTTGAGGGTGCCTGAACAATTACACCAAGCCCGCTTTCAACCAAAGCCTTCATCTCAATAACTCTGCCCAAATGCCATAAAGCATTTGGGAAAATGTCAAATTCCTATTATTTTAAACAACCGCTAGGACTGCAGATGCATACATGAGCTGCGCAGGGCTGGAAAGACACTCACAGATGTGACATGCATAACTCTGCCACGCAAAATGCACCAATTATGATTTTATGTAAAATTCTGGTGCACGCAATTTAAGACCTCAGTATTCAGCCAAGTTAAAATAATTCTTAGTTAAATATAATGTATAAAAACTGGGCAAGAAAACCTAGAAAACGTGAAGTTCCCATGACAAAATTATGTCTGTATAAAAGAGAAATTCAAACAAGATGATCTTCCATGTCTATGTAATAAATCCAGATTACAATACCTAAGAATTCTCGGAATACCTCAATCAAAAAAACTGAAGATTAAACAAGAGTGACCTTGCTGATTTTATGTATATTGAACAGGCAAACATATTCAAACAAGTATATTTTAAACAGTTCTGTGAGCATTTTGCTAAATGAGCTCTCGGTATCCATTCATTTTAATATTTGAGGCCAGTTACTCAAAATACAAGGGTGGAATATAAAGCCAAACTTGCAGAGAGGTGCTTGTGGGAGATTCAACTGGAGATACAGCAGAACACAGAGTCTGAGTCAGGCCATCTTCACCATACTTTAATAATCATCATTCTGTCTATACACCCCACTGAGAGAGAGAAGGGCAGATAGATAGGCACAGGCTGTTAGAAACAAGAGAGCGACAGGGAGACAAAGGAAGAAGGGAGACAAGTGGGTGAAAAGAGAGTGGGATACCAAAAAATAACTGGTGAGAAACAGGAAGAGAGTGATGAAGAGGGCAACAGGCTGCTTGTCTTTAAAGACAGCGTGAGAATAAGCTGCCATTTGATCACAGTATTTTCCAGGATGTTTTGCTTGTTATAGTGTAAGATTTACATGCTGTTACTACAGCCACAACATGGAACGCTAAACTGCTTGTTTCCAAATGGTGTATAATTGTGAATTTAAATGTACATTAACAAGAAATCAAAAAAAAGAGATGAGAATTTGTATTTTTAGGTGCACACTTCCTGCTAAAATATGCTATAAACAGGCACTTTCTTGGCCCAAGGAAAAAGTCTGCTCTGTGTCTACTTTCCCTACAGTATTACAGTATTTGCTGACTCTATGACTGCAGGATACTGTAAAAACATTTGTGCCAAAGGTTGGAGGAGAGGATTACATTCACAGCAACACAAAGCAAGAATTTTCTTGCCTTTAAGGGCTTCTCACCCCTACATCTGGCGTGTTGATCCAGCAACAAGTCTGGCTATGCTGTGAGCCCCAGCAGCGCTGCTGGAATATTTAGCTGTGTAGCTCTGACTGCTTTGGCATTCACCATTTCCATTCCAGCTGGCTCAAAGCATTCTGGGATTTGTAGTAAAGATTATCCAGCTGGGCACATCATCACTCCCCAGCGAGAAGTCAGGATGTCTGGGCAGAACTTCTCCCTCTCTCCCTCCAGCTCATCATAAAGAGCCAGCAGGGGCACAGGAGTGTCCCTATTAAAGCACAAAAAGCCAGAGCGTCTGCCTCTCATCTGCTTTACTATTCCACCCATTATGTCCAGCAGTCATTAATAAAGCCCCAAATTTTTATCAATCACCGAGCTGCTTTTCTTCCTAGCGCTATAGAGCTTACTGCAGAGGAAGTCAGACAAACAGCAGAACGAGGTGGAGAAAGGGAGTGGGTAAGAGAGAGAGAGAGAGGACAGCGGAGGTGAATCAGAACAGAGCCCTGCTAAAATGAAACCTGCTAAGCATACCAATTAGAGGCTCGACTCCTGTTTGAGACAGCTCGAATTGGCCCTTTGAAAGCATCACTTGTGCATGCTCAGCTGCTGAATTCATCCAAGTTGAACAGGAAATGCAGCCTGCCTGCCTTGACCTAGACGCATGTGAATACATGATGCACGTGTCAAACAAAAGTCCTCCCAGCTATCCTCAAACATTTTCTTCCTCCACCTGCAAGCGACACATGCAGATCACATGTGGTTCTGCCAATGTGGCTGATTTGGGCACTCTGCGGTGAAGGGATGCACTAAAACTGAATTTTTTCAGTTTATTTTTTAGAGAAGTACAGTGTCCAGTAAGTACCTTATCAGGGCGGACCAAGAGCTTATTCTGCATTTATCCATCACTCCATTAAAAAGAAGCAACTACAGAGAAGAGTGTTCTCCTTAGGAAACTCATATAACCCTAGAGAACATACTGTAACATAACCTTCCATTCAACTTCAGCCTCACTTCAACCCATTAAGTTATGTACATGCAAGCACTTATGGGATATTACCATGCCTGGACACGGACTTTGGATTCTGTGCAGCAGGAGTTTCTTGGCAACTATTTTCCTTTAATGTATTAGTTCTCAGGACAGTTGATTTCCCTTTACAGGAATTATTAAAATAATAACAATAATAATATTTTGCTCATATATACCGGCTAATAATGTGTTAAAGTATTGAGCTGCCTTTAAAGTGCACTGCATTTCTAATATGACAATGAGTTTATCAAGTAAAGTGTTGAGGCACTTTTAGTACCTTAATTACACAAGGTGGTAGAAATGGTGTTGCCATTATGTTTCTATCACATGCGTCAGAAAGAGGGGAACTAATGCTACTGAACTGACCTAGATAAACTCAAATGCATACTACAGAATTTATGAAGCTGGGAAAGACGCTAAATGTTAACAACAATATAGCTACCTTAAAAACATTTCCCTTTGACTGCTTTTCATAGAATCTTTAAAAATGGGATCTAAATGGGGTTTAACCCTCTTGAGTCAATTAACGCGAATACGCATTTTGGGGCATCTTCTGATAACACCGAAAATAACTTACATGACACTTTCAGTTTTAATTGTACAGATAAGAGCAACGCAATAGAATCTGTAAAGGGTCTACTTGTATTTGTATAGAAGGATAATAAACTTTGTGCATTTATAAAATAAAGAAAACAAACAGGGTGCACTGTCTGCAGCCTCGGTCGGCGGTGATCTTAATTTAGAAATGCGTCATTGAAATGAACTGTAACTAAGCAAATACTCAGACATGAGATATCTATTGAAAGCTTGACATGTCTACTTTTAAACTAAGCAAGTGCTACTGAAAACAAATATTCTGTGATAAAGTAATCCAAGGTTGAACTAGGTCTAAGTATAATCTCTAACTGCTATAGTGAGCAACTTTCACTCTTCCACATGAAAATGGCAATCTCTCTCTCTCTCTGCAAATGTGTACATTATTGTGTAAATACCATGTTGTCCTCTGGCATGGAGGCTGCAACAGAGTTCAATTCAAAAAATGCATAAACTATACCCTGAGAAAACCATTTAAAACAATAAAAACAATGGGGCAGCCACTATCTGGACTGATGAGCAGAAGAGAATGCAGGTGTTGGAAAATCTAACATTTCACACCTCGACGTTAAAAATATCCTGCTATAAAAGTGAGTAGGAAGGTCAGGCCGCATCATAGAAAATGTCATCCGGCCTGCTGAATTCCATTCTAAATGGGCGACGGTAGTAGAACAGCATGAGCAGGGTTCTGACCTTTCTCAACACATCAGGGAGGAGAAATGCCAGTTTCCCATATTCACTGACATAGCAGCATTTTAATATAGAGCAGCCCTGATTATAAATGAAGCTTTATGGGTAATGCATTCTTTTGTGGGTTATGCCCACTAAAGCCCGAGGAGATATTGATACGCTGCTTGCGGCACACCTCTCAAGAGGGGATGGAATGAGGTGTTTTCTCTCTCTACTAAACAGAGCAGATGACATATGGAGGTGATTAGAGCAGTGATGAAATCGTTATGCCCACCCATAGGACTTCTGCGTGAGAATTTCTATGATATGATTACCTGGTGTTCATATGTGGTGTCCCAAACCACAGAAAGAGTTACTAATTGTTACTGATAGACATTAAGCCAGCATCTGAAATTTAAAGAGGGACACGCTAATCACATTTAACACACTTCTAAATGACTTAATTTTCACTTCCAAATTAAAGACAGTTATCTTGGCTTTAAACAAAACCTTTACCAAATGTAAAAAAGTCGGTCAATCTGAAGATTAAAAAAAAAAAAAAAAAATCAAGTGGGAAAAAAGGGGGAAAGTTGCAAGAAATCTTAGCAAATCTCCAGAGGTTAAAAAACATCTCAGAGTGGGCTGCAAAAAATAGAAGAAATGTATGAGTAAATCTCCAGAAGCAAAAAAACAGGCACAGAAACACACACATCTGCCACAAAACTCCTTTAGTCCATCTGAAGAACTGAATCTTTATAAAAAAAAAAAAAAGAAAACAGTCTGCAATACGCAAACTTCATCTTCTATAAACATCTGCTGGAGACAGTTTGAGAACAGCGCAGGTGGAGATTTGACAAACTGACTGTGACCCTTCGAAGAAAAGTTTCTGGACCGCAAACTTGATCTCCCCACATCTCTCGGGTGTGAACTCATTCTAGATTGTTTTTACTGGCTGTGCAAGCTCCATGCTGAAATACTGATCTGGGAGAAGTGGTGGATGCAACAGCAAAAAAAACAAATATCCTTCAAAGATTCCACACACACACACAAACAAAAAAAAAAACATTCTACGGAGGCAAAATATGATGGCCAGGGAATTCAGCCCACTCAGTCATCAGTATTCAACATACAATCTGGAAATGGCAAAGCACCCAAGGCAATCGAAGGTTCATTTTAAAAGCACCTGTTAATATCAAAGTCATTTTTTACCAAGATAAAAGATTCATCTGTAGTTTCTTTAATAGAGAGAACTCTAATGCACTTTGAAAGAGGAACGTCCCTTCATGTGGCTAATGTGTTTTATATTGCGTTTAAATGGTCTGGCGGTGCACTTTTTTTTTTTTTTAACTGCTAAATAGAAAGCCATCATGGACCATGATAATCAATCAAGTGGCATTTGAAACAGACTGATGATCTTGCTCATATCCATCCAATTACCCAAAGGGGGAAAAAATAAAGAAATAATATTTGCAATTGCTAATTCTATCTCGGTCTCATAAAATCCTGATCTAGGATCAGAGAGAAGACTTGTAAACTCACTCATGATGAAAGTGGACAGAAACATCAAACTAAAATTAAGATTTCTGATAAAATACAATTTTTCTGACAAAAAAGCCTCCAACACGCCTGCCAAATAGAGACAACCAATTCCCTAACAATTATACATAGGACTGCCTGCTCCAAAGCATAATTACAAGCACCTATTTCACCCATCTTATAACTGAGACCATTAAACGATTTCCACATTTCACCAAATTACAAATGCTACAATGAAATTTAGTACGGTGATATTTTTACTAAAGTCCTTTTGACTAAAGGTAACTAGAAAAAATTAAGGATATATTCCAAACATGGTGATGTCTTGAAATACAGCTCACTAAACTGCTAAAGCTTATTTAAAAAAATAAAAAGAGATTCTGAACTGACAGACAGATCTACTTCAGGTTGTTAAGGTTAGATGGATAACGCCTACACACTACAATTGTTAAATGGTGCCATGGAACTGGACAGCGATCAAAACAACATACAAGGCACTGAAGGGCTTTTTTGTTCTCGAGCCATGCAACTATTTATTTGATCTCTGGGTCACTGTACTGCTTGAAAAATGAACTTTCTTCCAAGTCTTTTTCAGCAGACTGAAAGAGTGTGATGGACAACTTTTCCTGTACGTCTGGTTGGTTTGATGTTGCATCAACTTTCACACAACTGAACAAACAGTGCTCACTGGGACACTCGAATAGAGTTTTGAAATCTTTTTAACTTATGGATTTATTTTTCTCTCTATACTACTTTCATTTTTTTTTTAAAAGTGTCTGAATTAATCGTTGCATCATTCAGGGTTGTTACAGTAAGGAAATCACCGTGGAGGCATGGGCATTGCCTCTTTTCCTCGTTTTTCTTTTAAATAGCTTGTAAAAGTGGCATGCACATTTTACTTTCACTTTCAAATAGAGGCAATTCAGCATAAAGCAATTGTTTGTTTGAATTTCCCCTTTTCCTCGCTTTTTAATAGCTTGCAAAAGTGCTGAATTAGTGTCAAGTCAGTATCAATTGATTGAATTCAACAACAAAATATAACAAACTCACTTTAGCCTATATATAAAACATAGAACTTTTAACCAAAAAATACACCATGATATAGAGCAGGCTATGCCTAATATGCCTAGCAATAACTTAAAGTAATAAGTATAAATGTATAATATATAAACAAATAATAAACATAGAACACAAACGTATCACTCCCAGATAATGAAAGTGCTTTGTTTATCAGTTGTAATTGTATTTTTCCCCTTTATTAATTTATATTTGCTTGTATGTTTTAAAGGCCATATTTACTTTTAATTCTTAACAATAATAAATTATATACTCATTAATATAACATTATTATAATTATTTTAATAAGTAGCCTGCTTATTAAATCTAATAATAATGCAGAAAAATTGATATAATCGTGATGCATCATGATATCAAATTGAGCTTAATCATTGACATGATAATCGTAATCGAATTGTGAATTCACACCCCTAAGTTTTTCCACCGCAATCCTTCAGTTTCACAGGATAGTATTTTTATTTTTTTTTTTACCAATGAGCTCTCCACGACTCTGAGATCACAGAATAAATGTTTTAGAAAGATTTTAGATACAAATTTGCTAAAGAATCACAAACTGGCTGAAGAGAACTGACTGAGCAATTCATTCACAAACCAAAAACTATGGCTTACAATCAAGTTTTATTGTACACGAGCAGATAAATATTTTACAGAGAAAATTACTTCCATCCTTTGTGTGTAAATTTTTTTGGGGATTACCAGTACTGTGGGAAGCCTTGATTCACTATCTAAATGATGAGCTCCACCTTTTTTTAAAGGAATTTAAGGAAATGTTTTAGCTACCTTAAAGGGGGGGTGAAATGCTATTTCATGCATACAGAGTTTTTTTACACTGTTAAAGAGTTGGATTCCCATGCTAAACAAGGAAAAAGTTAAAAAAATTAAGTTGTACGTTTGAAGGAGTATTTTTGTTCCAAAAATACTCCTTCCGGTTTGTCACAAGTTTCGGAAAGTTTTTTCCGAGTATGGCTCTGTGTGACGTTAGATGGAGCGGAATTTCCTTATATGGGTCCTAAGGGCACGTCTGCCGGAAGAGCGCGCTGTGTTGTTAACTTAGCTATCTGCGCACAAGCACATCAAGTAAACTTTGTACACCTTTAAAAAAAAAAAAAAAAAAAAAAAGACGCTCCGCCCACACGTCACGCCTCCAGCCGCTCGTGGTTTTCCGTAAAAAATTGGCACAGACTATTTTTCTCTTATAAATATAATAAAACTAAAGACTTTTTGGAGATATGAAGGATGCAGTACTACTCTATAGGTTCTCAAGATTAACAGGAGATTGAGTGAAAATGAGCATTTCAACCCCCCCACCTAATGATTCACACGTAGAAAACAGTTGCGTCAAAATTCATTTGGTATTCCAACTGTGAATTTAGAGCTGCTACAACACAGAAGCTAAATACTTAAAACAGCATAATTCAGTTTAGGAACATAATTGTTTTTTTTGGGTTTTTTTTTGACTTTGTATTAATACCTCTAAATGAAAATGTCTGCAATTCATACTTCATGTCTAAAATAAGATTTAATTACCCAATTCAAATATTTCAAACCCTGCTAAATAGTATGTTGTTATGCCATAAAACCAGGACTCTCAACCAGGCTGGTGAGCATCATATAAGTCACCAACCCTTGAAGTGCTGAGCTGAGAATGTGGGATCGCATCTTGATTTTTTTTTTTTTTTGGCTCTTCTACTGTAGAGAAGGAAATTTACAGGCCTGTCACCAATAAGCAGCTAGAGGCCAGAACTGGGATTAATCCAACCTGTGGTGGTGCCTATGGATCACCATAAATCTCCCCTGATTGAATGTAAATTGAAAAACCATGCATGTTGGTATACATCACTGGCATAAAGCACGTGCTGCCCCCCACAGGTCTGCCTCACTAAAATATGCAATCCTAGTATTCCAAGATTGTATACGTGTGTGCCAGTTTCATGCCTTTATGTGCATGCATGTAGGGCACAATATTTATGGGCAGTGTGGTGGCTCACACATTTGGATTATTAATCTTAATTACACTGCATTATTAGCTCAGCACGGTGCTCACACAAAATCCCCATAAGTTGCCCCTGCAGATTCTGCTAGTAAATTCTTAATAAACTGCATTGCAGACCTTTGTGTGGCAATAACCTAAATCCTGCATTCTCAACATCCATGCACTACACTCATTTCTTTAAAATTTAATCGATCTCTGTTACAGCCATTTAACTGATTATTAAACATGTCTGAACATTTCTGGCAGCATCTGCGATGATCCAAAAACATCTACTTACAACAGCTAGATGTTGTGAGATAGATTCAGAAGGTCTGATTCTCAGACAAGACGCACCACCCGCTGATTCTTAAAGGCCTCTCTATACTCATCAACGAACACCCACAGTATCCGCTTCAGTACCGCTGTCTTTTTTGCATCCTTGGTTGGCCTCCAGATGCAGAGGAGTATGTTTTGTCACATCCTCATTTTGATTAGTTAGGTTTAAGTAGTCGAGCTTCCCGCTAGAACACATTTGTGAAGAGTTATGCAATACAATCTATGCTTTCAACATTGTTTGTTTCCCAAATCTTATTTCCCCCATTCTGCATCATCTTGTTTACCTGTGCAAGATTTCTAAAGAATGCTGTTTTTGGCATATTCAACTTTCACTGATATTTTTGGCCCCATCAACACATGGCAGCTCTGTTGTGGTGTCTATTGGCAATTTCAGATGTAACAAAAGTACATGACATGACAAACTAGACGAGCAGTCAGGAGTGATGCTATAGCCCACCGCTGTGTATTCTGTGGCAGGGCTTTGAAATGACAAAGAGAGCAAGGAGGACAGAGAGTAGGGGGAGGAGTGTCACGATTATTTGCTTTCCATCCCTCCGCAGGCTCTTCTGAATCTGACGATTCATCCTTCTGTATAAGAAACTGCTTCCCTTTGTTCATTTTTCGGCAGTTAGCCTCTGGCAGCCTCGACTGCACAAGAAGGTGTGAGGAGCAGTCTAAATATAGTTTGGCATAAACATATAAAAGAAAAAAGAAAGCCGCCACCTGGTAATTATGCTGCTAATTAAAGACGAATCACACTTAATGGATTCAGGTCTCACTTGGGGCTTTCCATCCCTCATTCCTTTCCCTTTTTCTTCACCTACTGCCCTCAATTCCACTATTTGTAGGCATGACAAGAGGAGGAGGGACCAATCAGGATTGAGCTGGGATGGATGTCAGGAGTTGCTCACACCCGTTTAAAAAAACAGGGGTCGCACTAGAACAGACATCTCCTCCCACAACCAATGCAATTGCTAATGCATATAGCACTCACCAGGCATACAAAATGAATTTTGCTAAGTCCTAAAAATGAATAAAAACTGTTTTTGAGACAGGTGTAGAGAGAGATATTCACAAATATGCAATGATAATCAATATATACATATACACACATATATAAACAAGAATAATAATAATAATAATAATAAAAACAAATTGTAAATCATGACCAGTGAAATCTCATAACGCCTGTCTTTGGCACATGTCGTCAAGTTCATTTTAAACCCATCCTACATACCAATCAATCCCATTACTCAACAAATTGGCAGGTTCAGTATAATGGACACCGTTTACAAAATGCATTTTCATTCATGTGCCAGTTTGTGCAGATAAGCAAACACAATCCACAGACACACACAAGCACCTGCATAGTACCCATCTGTTTTCTGCAGGGGACATCATTGTATTCACAGCACTGAATAAGCAACATCAAAGACTTTGCAGGACGCGGCTGTCTATGAAAGCTTTCACCGTCTCTGAACTGGACATTTAGTATTCCTCTCCAATTGGGTCGGCATAGGTAACATTACTACAGACTTGAAAAGTGGAGCTGCCTCACGTCGGATCAAAGTGCAATCTAAATAAAATATCAAATGTGCAGAGCTTCGATTTGCATGAAGGCTGCTTATTATGCAAGTTTATCTTAAAGGAATCATTTTGAAAGCACTCTGCAGATGTTCACAGGCACGGCTAATTAACAGCCATAACCATGCGGCAAATAGGATAACGCGGTGTATCTTTACATTCCCTCCCTGGGTGCTGCACTGCGCTGCATGGGCAAAACGTGCTTGCAAATGCATGAACTCAAGAAATTAACATCTAGCGTGACCCTGCGCTTCACAAGTTCTCGCTGCTAACCCTTCAGCTTAACGCAGTTCAAAGTGTAAAAATGTCTTGTATTTCCTAAAAACACACTACGAGTGCTAGTGACACATCAAACTGGTAGTCTGCATGCTGCACGGTGATGTTAGCACAACGTGACATTCTTTTAATTAAAATGACAAACTGAGAGGAGAGGCCTTCGTGGAGGGATGAGTGATGGGTGATGATTCTGCCATGCAAAACCCCCTTCCCGAGCGCACAATATCACTTTCACCAATGCTGAAAAGGAAAAAAAAAACTCAAAGAACCCCTTGCAGCACATAAGCCAGTTTGATGTTTACTGGAAATGTTCCCATATTATTTTCACGAAGCCTGTGAACCTGTCATTGTCACTCAGCTTCAAAAATAAGATGATCTTTCCAGGAAAATAAGCGTTGGACTAAAGGGATTGGATTTACAGACCCCCAGCGCCTTATTTTGCATCATGGTCTCCGTCATTTCTCGAATTTTCAAAAGGTGCTGGGAAAAAGCCAGCGATAGGAGTTGGCTGGGAGATAAATTATGCACTGTTGCATTTCACTGGAGTGCTTCATTAGGATTAAAATTCTTAAATGAAAAACAAGAGCATGGATAATTCAACAAAAGATGATATTTTTTTTTCCCTGCAAAACAGACTTGAGTTCAACTTACTTGATCCGCAATAGCACGGCCCAGCTTGTCCATTCTTGATCCGGCTTCGGCAATCTTCTTCGCAGCACTAATCACATCAGAGGCGTTTTTGAGTGGTCCTTTACCCCTGGGGGAAAAACAGCAGGTTCATTCACAGTTACTGTTTTGTGTGCAGTATTATGTGACATGCTATGGGTATGTGCGAGCATGGATGATACATGTCAAAACATCAACACGTTTAACAGATAAGAATGGCTGCTCATACTGACAAGGTTGATAAAAAAAAAAAAACAGGCTCTTGTTTCACAGCTTCACACTCACAGGAACAGCACAGCGTGAACAGAGCTTTTTTTGGGCAAGACGAGATCAATTTGCTTCCAATTGATTAATCTCATTAAGGAGGAACATCCCTCTCCAACACGCTTCCATTCACTAGTAGCTTGAAGACTTTGAGGGGGGTACGAATGAACGAGATATGTATAGACAGACAGATGGCATGAGCTAGCAGCAGCTCTCATCCACTTCTGTGATGTCTGGTCAGCTTCCTGGGGTCAATGCCACTTCAGTTCATTTAATAGTTCTGGCCTCATCCATTCCAGGCCCCCCACCCCCACAGCTCCCCGGTTACGATCAGGCCAGCCATTTGCCAGTTCTGTGTGCCCACAAGGGACTGCGGGGCACAGTTGGCAAGTGGCGCAACCTGGATTCAAAGCTGCTCTCTTCAGGCTAAACTGAACAATCCAACCCACAACAGATGGAATTTTGTGTTTTTGCTCTTCCTCTACACTCACCCCTCCCTCTTACTCTCTCTCTCTCTTTCGGTGCCGTTCAGAAAGGGGACTCCTGGCAGCACTGCATCTATCAAAGCAGTCACAGGAATTCACTAGAGACACCATCTCAAAAAGAAAATGCACCCCATAAAGAGCGACCAACACATCTAACATTCTGAAACACAAAAGGACAGGTTATTTTGATGTTGCTTTGGTGGTGGTCCACCTACATCCTGCCCTAGGTGAGTGTGTGGCCACTACAAAGTGACTGTCATGCAAGGGTGACTTCATCTCACTTGAAAATCCCACACTCAGATATGCAAATCTGATTGAGTGCCCATGAATTAGCCACTGATACTGGTTCCAGATGGGGGTAGTGCAATTTTGCGTGTGTGTGTGTCATATAACTGCTCAAGCACTGGACCACAGCATGCACAGACAGGTGGCTCCAAAATATGTGACACGAATCCAGGCGACACATGCTTTATTCATGAGCTGAAAGGGACATAAGCAGAATTGGTGGCAAGCCGCTTCTCTGCAGATATTGAGGCTGGATAAAGGCTCCCGAAATCAATTTCCTCTTTATAGTATTAACCTTCATGGGACTGTGTACCCATCCAAGGGCGAGGGACAATAATTTGGGCGTGGGCTGAATTAACTTGCCGAGACCTTCACTCAGCTGCACATTTCTGCAGGTGACACATCAGCACCAATTGCCATTTTTCATGCAAATGCCATCAAATCTGTGCAACCACACTGACAGATGTACTGCAGCCTTGTTGCTTTTTTACTCGAGACAATGACAGATTACTGGGGGCCTTCAACAAGAGGGTATGAGTGTCACCTTCAATGAAATCAATACCATTAAACCCAATACCTGCCTAAAACACAAATCAGCTGACAGATACATCATGTTTAGGGCACTAATGAAAATAGTTGATGAACATTTTAATGAACATAATAAATATATGTTATTAAGAAATGAAACTTTTGATAAGGCAAATCTCTGTTATAGCACAGAAAGCATTTGTGAACCAAAAATAAGTGTTACTTTACCATATTTTGGGGACAATTGTTTATACAAAAGTGAGCAAAACCTGACAAATTCTCCAAAACCTCCCTTTGGGGACACCCTAAAACTGATATAAAAAAAGTTTTTTTTTATATTGTAAGAAGGGGTAGGGATAGTATTGCTTACATAAAAACAACAGAAGTCTATGTAATATCCCCATTTAGGTGTGTGCGTGTGTATAGTTTGCATTCACCTTGTTTATTTGTTATATATAGTAAAATTATTATAAGTGTAGACTTTAAGTGTAAACTTAGTGTGCACAATACAGGTGTGTGGTGTGTGTGTGTGTGTGTATGTATACACACACACACACACAAAACACAATATTATTTTAAGAAATGAATTGTGGTAAACAAAAATGGACATCAGTATTCATGTGTTCACTGCACTGGGGAGGAATGGAGAGTTGTTCCTGAACAGGAGGAAGCAGCAAACAAAGCTGCTTTTCCCCTATTCTTGAGATAAGGCTGAGTGACAGCCAACCTACAGTCATTACTGTGTGTGCAAAATTGGCGAACAGTGTCCTCAGCATGATCCACTTTAAAAAGGGGTCCTGGTTAGCATAGGCAGTGTAAAGCGATAGTCCAAGACATTTTCCATCTCTGTCTCTCTCGCTCACACACAGACACCGTGTCCTCTGGGAGAGCAGATGGCAGTCACTCTCAGGTGTGCGGCCCATGAGCGTGCTCTGTCACACCTAAAATGGCCTTAGCCCTGATATCCCTCAGCATACAGGGGAGGAAATCAAGTGACCTTTTCTTGCGCCAGCATCTCCTGCCCTTTCTTGTTTTTTAGAGGCTGAAAGATTTTGTTCCCTTTCGAACCCTTTCTTCTGGGATCACGCATGATGGAAAGACAATGAGGCAAGCAAATGAGGCAGGTAAAAAAACCCATGAAAAAAAATCCACAGCTCATTTGCTTCCACTGAGAAGGGAAAAAGGTTCCATGAGATGGAACTGAGTGCTTGTCTCCGTTAATATTAGACCTTACTAATTGATGGCCGATTTAGGTAAATGACAGGGGAAATTAGGTATATATATATATATATATATATATATATATAAAAACAGATTTCACCAGTCTCTCTTTCAATAATCGAAAAGATTTCCCTCTAAAAAGGTTTGTGCACATTTAATTGCCAATGCAAACTTATGGCAAACCAATATAAAGCTGAAGCACTGAGCCGGGACGTAGTGAAACCGGAGCAGTAGTGCTTGCCCAGAGAGGTCTATTGAGTTAAGTCTAAAATAGAAGGGTGGGTGTGTGTGTGTGTGTGTGTGTAGTCTTTGAAAGGCATTCAAGCAAGGAAGAGGCGTTTGAGCTCACCTGGTGAAGTCTGTCATCTCCATCATGATCATGCACATTTGCTTGGCCAAAACGATGATGTCATTTCCGCTGTCATCCCACTTGGATACCTCGGCGTCCAGCTTGCTCTTCTCCTCCTGGAAACTGGCCACCTGCTCGGCAATCTTCGCCTTCTGCTCCTGGGGTAGCTGAGCCATGATGGCCTGCCAATTCCACAGAGAATCTCACATATAACAAACCGTTCATAAATCTGCTCAAGATACGCTGATCTATGACTGTTAATGAGGTAAAGAGATGACAAAGGATATGCAATTAAAAAAGAAAATTGATGTTCAATCCCCCCCCTTCCTGCTTCTTTCTTCGCTTCTCTCTTACACCTTCCTTTGTCCTTCTCTCGCTCTCTCTCTTTCTCCCTCTCATTTCTTGCATGACCGGCCCAGCCCAAGCGAGCAGGAGCGATTTTACAGCTTTGGCTGGTGGCGTATGGGCTATGAAACATTCCTCTAATTCTGTAAAAGGTTCACAACCTTTCAGAACTATGCTGAGCAATGCTTTCTGCAGCCTCAATAGCCCTACAAAACGCGAATGAGAAGGCCAGTTGAATATGTGCCACTGCATTCAGCACATCAAAGATGAACAGAAAATTAGCTTTATTGTTTTTTTTCAAGTAACACACATGCCAACTGTAATGCAACCTTGATAGGAACAAGGGCATTTTTGGATCGATGAGGCGTCGCGCTCAATCCCAACCGTCAAAACTCAGTGGTCAGATACATATTTTCTGTTCAAAAGTTATGGGGGCAGCACAACCGTTTTCAACATTAATAAGAAATTATCCTTAAACACTAGGGGTGTAACGGTACGCAAAAATCACGGTTCGGTACGTACCTTGGTTTTAAAGTCACGGTTCGGTTCATTTTCGGTACAGTAAGGGAAAGAAATGCAAACATTAAACTGCAGGTTGTTTATTACTATAAACTTTAACAAGTTGTTTACACTTTTTTTTATACTTTTTAATAAAATGAATAATAAAATATAATTTATAATAAAAAAAAGAATAAGAAATAAAATACTGCTGCAAAGTTCTCCACTAAATAAAATACTCTCAGTCTCAAACCAATATCATATAATAAAATAATGAAAAATATAAATAAATAACTATGATTACAGTGCAGCATTACCAATCCCAGCTTGTTGGCCTGCACATATTTAAAATATATAACTTTTCCAAAGTGTAATGTGCAGCATCAACAGTTTCAGTTTTTAGACCTGCTCAGATTTCGTTATTGCGTTGGACCGATTGGAATTAAGACAAGAGCCTGGTCTGTCGGCGCTTCGCCGGTCTCCCTCTAGGTCACCTACAGTAGCAGCAGCGCGCCAGTCACAATTCTGGTGTGTAAAGACACAGAAAATGCACACAGCAGAAACTCACGCTACGCAGCCAGTGTGTCACCGGCCTTAGAATCAGCTGCAGGGCGGGATTTGCGCTGAATGCGGAGACTTTCGCCACTTAATATGTTCGTTTGGAAACACGAAAATGTACCTATGTTCCCCAAACAAAATATTGCATTCGGTCATTCGCTACACACGTGCACCGTACCGAAAGCCCTGTACCGAAACGGTCCGGTAAGAATACACGTACCGTTACACCCCTATTAAACACCAATTCAGAATATTACTATTATTTCTGAGTTGTTGGAGTAATGGCTGCTGAAAATTCAGCTGTGGCATCATAGGAATAAATTACATGTTAAAAGTATTAAAAAGAAATATATAAAAATAAGTTGTTTTATGTTCATTATGTAATTTTACAATATTTCTGTTTTTACTGTATTTTATCAAATGAATTCAGCCTTGGTGAGCATTTAAAAAAAAAAAAACTGCCCCAAACACAGTAGTGTATACAAAAAAGTTTTAGTTTACGCATATCAATGTACGAGTGTCTAAAATTATTTGTCGCTGATATATGCTGCGTCACACCTGGTTAGGACATGCCGAACATTGATTGATTAAAAAGAAAACAAAAACTGTTTTAATTGTAAAACCTTTGACAAGTTCTCACAAAGAATTGACATTTTCAGCCTCATAAATCAAATTTTCTCTTTAAATCTGGAGCACCTGCACACACGTGGCACACATCAGTGCATTAACTTAGTGACTGGGATTCCCACTGGAGCTGGGGACTAAATCAAAAGCCCCTGGGGAGGTGGAACAGGAGGCTGGACAGTGATTACATACTTATATAAATCACATTCTCACTCAAGCACAACCTCCACTGCCCTGTTTTCTACAACTCTAAACAAAAATACTTCTCGCTTCCCCAGCAACAAGGTTCAGTGGAAAATATAAGTCTTCTGCAGTGGTTTTATCTTTAACAACAGCTTTCTGTTCAAGTCTTGAGCTCTTAAAGTCTTCTGCCATCCCCTAGACGATTAGAGCGGAATTTATTTTTTATTTTTCATCAACATGCTCACTTCACTATAAAAAAGTAGGGTGAGAGGTCTGTAATTATATTCGTGCAAGCTTGGGGAACAAAGAATAAGCGGATGGCACAGCGGATGTAAATATGAATAGATGACAGCCTTACACGACCAGGAACAATTCTTATTGACAAAAAAAATCTCACATTTTAAAATCAATTAAAAAAATAAAAAAAAAACTTGGGCCACATATTGCTTTTCATTTGTGCTGTCACACAAGGAACTCTGAACAAGTGCGCACAGGAAAAGTTAGCACTCTTACTAACAAGATCCCCAAAAACAACTTGGTTCCTGTTGCCTCTCTCTCACAATGCTGAATTTAAAAAGGAAAACAGGATGCCAATCATCGGCAGTGTCTACCATCCCCACAGCTGTGGACTAGAGAATATATTTAAACTAATAACAAAATAATAATAAAAAAATATATTCACTGTTCCTTCCAGCTATGTAGGGATGGATTTTCATAATTATTACCAAGGCAACAGAGGAGGATGTGAAGAGAGAGGGGAGGACTGGAGGTAGAGAGGGGGCGAGGTTTGATGTCTGTTTCGCTGGTGGCAACATCAGGAGCGCTGTTGACACGAAATCAGTACAGAATAGTTTCTATGCTATTGGAGCTCAACAGTGAAGCAAAGGTGGATTTGGCCGTGATGCTGCACATCTGACCTGTGAATAGAGTGTTTAGCACCTCACAACGCTGTCTACTGTCTTGAAATAGACTGTGATAAAGTTTTATTATAGAAGCATTGAAAAAGATGGAAATTACTACGTCCCTGGACAGATTCCATACAAATATCCACAAAGGAACCTTACAGTCTTGTAATCGTAGGATCGAGTTGAACACCTTTTGACATCCCTTAGGGGCACCATAAACAGGCCGAACATAAAACCAAAGCGGTGGAGTACAAAAGCCCCAACTCTCACCCGTGCGCTCTGTCCGGCGATGAGCTGATCATCTTCTGTCTGCACGCTGGTCCTGCTACGAGAATCAAAGTCTTCCGTCTCAAAGTCAGAGTCATCCAGTTCCTCTGGGGTCTGTGGGGGATATAATAGAATATAGAAAAGCATTAGCAAACTCAAGTCACTTCAGGACTGCAGCAAAAGCTTAGGGCCCTGATATACTCACAGCAAAGTTATTTTTCATTGGGTTAAAAAGTAGCATGAAATACCTTTGTCTACTGTTCTACCAATGGCTTGGTATACTGTTAGCAAATAGTGATGACATCTGGTATTTAAATGAGCTAGTAAATTTTTGCTATGCGCTTTGCTATCCTTGTCTGGAAAGTTTGCTTAGATAAGTTGTTTCAAATTCTTTAAAACCCTTCTCATCTTTGGAACACAAATTAAGTTTGATGAATTTTGAGAGGTCTCTGACTCTCCCATAGACAGCAAAGATCATATCATGATCTAGGCTCAGAAATGTAGCAAGAACATTGTTAAAATAATCCATGTGACATCAGTGGTTAAACTGTAATTTTACGGAGCTACGAGAATACTTGGTGCGTAAAGAAAACAAAAATAATATATTCAATTAATCTCCTCCGCATTACCCTATAGTGCCATTTTAGAGCGTATGTACACTGATACATTGTTTACATTCAGATCAAACAATGTATCCACGTACGAAGCTGCTGACACAGAACAGCATACGTTATTTAAATATATAATGCACTCCAAAATGGTGCAACAGGGTGATGTAGAGGCGACGAATTGTTGAATATTATTTGTTTTCTTTGCGCACAAAAAGTATTTTTAGCCTTGTAAAATTATGGTTGAACCACTGATGTCACATGGATTTTAACGATGTCCTTGCTAGGTTTCTGAGCCTCGATCATGTTAGGATCCTTGCGGTCTATGAGAGGGTCAGAGAGCTCTCAGAATTCAAAGATATCTTAATATCTTGTTCAGAAGATGAACGAAGGTCTTACAGGTTTGTAACAAAATGTGGGCGAGTAATTAATGACAATTTTCATTTTGGGGGGAAATTGTCCTTTTAAGTGATCAGAGCAGTTTTTAACATTGCTATGTGGTTTCAAGGTCCATTTCTAATAATATTCTATTCCCTGGATAGGTCAGAGTACTTCCTTCAATGCAGCAAAAAGTGATGTGTTTAAAAGTGATGAAGTTTAAAACTTGGCCTAAGTAATTTTAATAAGCTCCAACCTCAAATTATAATAATGATAATAGTGATACTTTCCTTAGCAAGCACTCTAAGCATAAATAACCTACCTATACATTTTAAGCAAAAATGTACTGGCAGAAGTTTTAGCAGTGAAATGTTTCTACTGGTCTGCTGTAAAGAGAAACGGAATGATCCGGATGCACCAATGCAGCGGTTAAACCCCATTTTCCCTGTATTGAACTGAACTAAATATCTTTCTCTCTAATCCCTGCACTGAATGCCAAACATGCCTTTTATAACTCTACTGCTCTATTAGTATTCACTTGCGAGCAGAGGGACCTGTTTGCAGAGGGAAAAGGTGGAGAATGGGGAGGGGTGGCACGATGGGAAGAGCCCTCACTGACAAGAAAACGCATTTCAGCTTGATAGGAGAAAGGACGAGATGTGAGAAGATACGGATGTATTTCGCCAGTGCTGCAAGTTGTGCTTATCCGACTGTCTGTACAATCCATTTATGAGGAGATTTTGACTGGCTCACAATGCATCTGCTCCAATAATAGACACCTCAAGCATCTCAAAACTCTGCCTGCTGAAGATGACATCAAAACAACATACACCCAAACAAACCCAGTCAAGATGTGGACGATACTTTAGAAGTGCCCAGGCTCATCTCATACCAGTGTTTTGGCTGTATCTAGAGATTCAGACTGTTGTAAAAATTTGGATTTTAGAGTAACGGCGCTAAAATCTCAAATTAAAACTTGTCGCTTGCAGGGTTGTGAGTATGCTTTCAAATACATTTCCCTCAGTTGAACTTTATTCTATTTTGATCAAATAAATGCAATAACACTTTTTTCATAGGGGAGGACCCTCTAGCGGCTGTAGATGGTATAGTTTTTTCTTGGTTCTAAATAAATGCGACTTATAATCCAGTGCGACTTGTATATATATGGGGTGTAACGATACGCGTATTCGTATTGAACCGTTTGTGTTCCAAAAAACATAGGCCCTATAGAGAACCAATTGAGTAAAAACACTCAATATAAAGTTATAGAGTTCCGTATAAAAAGTTACATCTTTGTATTTGTTCATAACTACTACAACAATATAACATTTTCATTTCAAGGTGCTGTTTTTGTTTTATACAGTATGCTGCTAACAAAACACCACAGAAGATGGGTAAAGAATAGCTCCATCATTGTTCAATGTAAAAAAAAAAAAAAAAAAAAAACATACTTTGTTAGTTTTAATAATTTTTTTTTACAAATCAAGGAAATTTATCTGCCAATTTTTTCATTTTGCTGTATCTAAAACGTACCGAACCGTGACACCAGTGTATCGTATCGAACCGTGAATTTTGTGAGCCGTTACACCCCTAATATATATGTATATATATAATAACATTAAACACATTAACGTTGTCAATCATCTTATTATAACACTCCATTTCCAAGAATGCATTAGCTCTCTTGAAATTCATTTCGTAAATTCCTCAATTCAACTTCCTGTGGGATGCCACCCATTAAGTTTACATTCCAACCAATAAACTACAAAAGGAAGCCAATTCTGGGAATTCTAAATTTTGCACAACCCCAGTCGCAAGTGTATGGCCACTGTGTGCCGAGTGATGGAACCACAGACAGCTCAAAAATATCTACCTTGCCATCCAAGAAAATGCATCACATCTATAAACTAGGGCGGTTAGTGAGCAGGCATTTGAATAAACAGTCTAAGATGCCTGAAGCAGTGTAGGTAAGGTGAGGTGCCTTTGCAGGCTACAGTAACCGCTCAGCAGCTATGAGGATCTGTGCTACGGAAGGGCCATTAGTACCAGTGTCATCCCCTCAACAGAGTCTTCGAGGGCTGCCTGCCTGTCAAATATTAGGTGACGGCCGGCCGGCAAGGACTATGAGTGCAGTACTTACTGAGGTTAAAGACTCTGTCCATCTTAAGTAGCCTAAGCCACACACTTGTCTCTTCCGATCGAGGATTTCCTGTGCAGCGGAGATGTTGATGCCCACTGGGCACTAGTGTTGGCTGATTGGCTAGCGCTCAAGCTCTGTCTAAACGTATGAGCTTGACAAGGCATGCGTGTGGAGGGAAGCAACTCGAAAGTCTAACATGAAAGTCCTTTTTTTTTTTTTTTTGCTATCTCAATGTCTGCAGGATGTATTAAAACAGTGGTCTCTAACAAACCCCAGCGATCGCCAGACCTTTGGGCAGTTTACTTATCGGTTCGGACGAGTCGTCTCAGAACAAGGGCCCTGAAGCGTTTAAAAATACTATACAGTTGGAAAGGAACAAAACAAGATAGCAAAGATCACGCCTCTCCTTTCGACCCAATCCAGGCATAAAGCATTTCAGCATCAGGGCATGTTCAACACTCGTGTTAAACCAACAGCAAACAAATAGATCCTGTCTGCCAAAAGGCATTTTGTTGTAACCATTGAATCAATCTAGATAACTAGAGAAGGATGTCTGGAATGGAAAATGAATGAGGCCCTACAGCTCTCCTAGGATTTGAAAAATAAAGGGGAAAATACTAATTAAATCCCCTTTCAAAAAAAATCTATTGCATATTATACTGCAAATAAAGCGTAAAGGATCCCTGATCTAATTTGTGTTTATTCTAATTTAAACCCGCTGTTATTAAGTGAACATTTTGGAACAAGTTAGATAGTTTCTTCTGCATCAACCAGTTAGCAGGAAAGAAATGTCGCGATCATAATCAATATATAATCAAATATATGAGTGTGTGTGTGTGCAGCCCAATTCCTGGAGGCCTTTTAACCGAATGTTATTCTGGCTTCATTATCCGGGTCGTGACCGCACTATTTGCTTTAACTAAAGGCGCTAATACATTCCAACACACTTCCTCACAAGCCAATTATTCAAATTCAGTGTACATTATCTTCGCAATTAATTGAAAACTCGTTAGTCTGGAACTACGAAAGACTATATTTGTCTCAATTAATGCCTTTAACCTAGTTGTTCCGGTGAAGTGGAGTTAACGGTCTGTCCGTTTCCCTGCGCAGCAAGAGCGGACTATTGTCTGCTTATTGTCAGACTGTTAGCTAACGCTTCACTGCAAGCTAGCAACCATCTGTCCAATGTTACATTTCAGCTCAGGGAAAGACCATTAACCCTCAGACAACTACAGCTCTGGTAATAGTGCACATGGAGAGGGAAATCTGTTCAATTAGGTTACCATTTGCCCAAAACAAATTCACAATTAGTTTCTAATAAAGGCGCCACATACATGCACACCAGGCTTCGGGGTTTTTTCCCTCTCTCACGCACACCACTAATTAACCCTTCCCTCTTCTTCCAACGTGTTTTGATAAACTTAATTGGTGCTTTTTTTTTGTAATGTTAATCTGCCCTTTTGTTTTATGATAAACAACCGCTTACATGTTCTGCCTACTACCTAACAAGTGTTTCAAGTGAGAATGAAAGCAGTACAGGGGTCAAAATGACCTGAGGATGAGAACTTTTATAGGCAAACATTATACAATTTGGAAGATAATCTTTTTTCCATTTTAAGGTTTCTGCTCACCCTGATCATAAGCACAGCCTTCCTGATGTCCCTCACACCATCGTATACCAGACGCGAGGCATCAATGAACTCGTTCTCATCCACTGGCTGACCTGGGTTGGCACTGAGAGCCTCCACGGCTGCCTCTATCTGCTCGGTGAAACGTGGCATCACTGTAAATACACACAGAAAGGACAGACAGCAAGGTCAGAAACACAGCAAACCAAGAGGGGAAAGAAAAGTTGAGCTGAAAGTACAATTCAATCAAGACATTGCGTCTGTAGAAATATATCATTCAAACTTGAATTGAATCAACCCCAACCCCACCCCCCCCCTCCAAATCGAACTTGGAACGCCTGAAAAAAGTTGAGTAATAGCAGAAATTCACGATGGATGTGTTGCTGGGTTTTAATGACTGCTCAAGGCAACTTTTAATCAGGCTTTACTTGACTGGGAGAACGGCAGATGAGTACACTTAATCCAGAGGCACCCTTAAATGAATCTATCACAAGACAGGTGGCAGCAATACCTTCAAAGCCACACATTTTGAGGGCCGTTTCCTATGTGTTTTGTGGATTGCATTTACCAGTTTAATCCCAGAGGATATTTAAATGATAACGCCTGTGTGTAACACAAATGAATACCATCCGGCCTGGAGACCACATTTAGAGCTTTGTGCTTAATGAACCAAATTAGAAGTTTTTAAGCAGTAAGCCAAACAAACAGACTGGCTGTTAAATTTTTTTTAACTGGATTGAGATGGTGATCGCAAAAAGCTTTCATAGCTACAATATGGTTTCTGCTCCCAGCTTATCTCTGCTGCATTTCATGCTAAATTTTGGGCTGAACAAGCACTAGGGATATTTATTCAGACTGGGCCATTTGAAACCAAACCTTCATGAAATTTGGTTGGCTGATTCACCGATTCAGCATAATCTATAGCAGCTTGCCCAACCACTTCTTGAAGCCGGCCCTCCAGAAAGGCACCACCTCCCGGTCATAAAACAATAGTCCCTCCCTATAGGCCCTGAACACATCTACATTAATACTCATTCACAATTTAGGACTGCACTGGGGAGAACAGATTGAATGGGAAAATTTACATTGGAAAAAAAGTGAATAATTGGAATTTGCATTAAATAAAAGTTTTTCGGTAAGCCTTGAGGCTTACAGGGCATGAGGTTAAACAATCGTTAGTGACATAACATCCTCTTCTGTCAGTATGACAGAGTTATTTGTTTTAGTGCAAAGCTGTACGGAGTACACAAAATGTGACGTAGCATTTCCCAAGAGAAAGCCCACAAAATGAACAAGAAAATCATATGCTTTGTCATAGAGGAACGAACCATCTCTGAGATTTTAGTCTTAAAAAGCTTCCTGAAGGCATCCAAATGCTATTATGTTACCGCACATGAAGTAAAATTACATTTTATCTACCCCCCAAAAAAAAAAAAAAAAAAAAAAAAAGTATAATAGTAGTATTATGCTTTATCTTCCTTATAAAGCTAAAGTGCAGATACTGATCCCAGGCAGTGTCTCAAACTTGGGTAGCTGCCTATCTAGACAGCACTTTTGGCCACAGCTATGTTATGCAATCTCGCGAGGAAGTCGATAAAGCTACTCTTATTTTAAAATCAGGTCTTGTACCAACACCCTACAAACACACAAGGAAATTCTGACCCAGACGGCAGTCGCACTATTTTTGGATGCCTGTGCAGCTTTTTCAGATATTAAACAGGAACAATGGATTTTAAATAGAAATCAGTCACACATACACAAGAGCAATCACCAAAGATAATATCAAATGTAGAGTTTTGACCAAGTTAGGATTGGATGAATCCTGTTTCGAATCTGCTGTTAGACAATGGTCAATTAACATTTATATTACTGCACCAAATAATGCCAATCAAATGCAGTCTGCAAGTATGCTTATGAGTTTTTGGCAGTATTTGTTGCTTATTATTAAAGTTTGTTAATACATAGCCTTTTCCACCACTGCTACAAAAAAAAAAAGAAAAAAAAAAAAGATTTTGGCTTATTGTATATAAAAAAAAAATTGGCTGTAGCTATAGATATGTATGGCAAAAAAATGGAAGTCTATGGGAATTTCAGGTCTATAGTGTTCTGGTTTATACCTGTATTAGTGAGAAGCTTGGTGGCTTCCAGAACCTTTTCTGTGTAGACCCCAGGTTCATAGTTGTCCATCTCAGATGTGACCACATGGACCACACGGGCAGCTCTACCACGAATGGCTCCAGCGGTGCGATCCAGGCCATCGACATCCTTCTCTTGCAGAGCCATGACACACTTGTTAACATCCTCCAGAATGTGATTTTCTAAAGCAAAAAGAAAGAAAAATACACAAGAGAAGCAATGTTTAAAATAACTAAAGGAAACGACACTGGAGAATGCACAGAATGCAAACCACAATGCAAAGCACGAAGACAGGAAATCCTCATCCTTCATGCTGTGTTTAAATTGTCCCTGACTTAAGAACATTAACGGGAACCACAAGGGTGGATGAAAAAAGATTAAACACACTCAGACAGTTTAGTAATGGGTGACTGGGAAATGCAAATCAACATGGTAAACTGTAATCTGTCCTTGAGAGGAGGTGAAGGCAGTCAGTCAGCCTACAGCTTAACAAGAACTCTTAAAGGCCACGTCTGACAGGGGGATGGTAAGTCTTTAACATTAGTGATGGAATGTCAATTCCACAGGAGAGAATTGACACTCAAGAGCTTTTGTCTGCTCCTGAGAACTAATGAACTTCTTTAAACGTGGCCACTAAGCAGCCCATGATCGGAAGTAACTTGTCATCAATTGCTGATAGAAATGTAGGAATAAAGGCTTTTCACCTCTTTTGCATGAAGCCATTATGGGTCTGGTACAGACCAGACAGGACAGCTGCCAAACAGCATATCAGTAGATTGAAGTAAGCTGAAATCATTCTTCAGTTTAAAAAGCTCGTTCTTTATGACATCCTGTGAGGTTGTCTTCTTGCTAAAGACTACTGTCAGAAACTACTAAGTCAGTCCAAGTACACTACTAGTCTAAAACACTTATAAAGAAAATCAGAATGATTTCTGAAGGATCATGTGACACTGAACACTGGAGTAAAGGTCACTAAAAATTCAACTTTGCCATCACCAGATAAAATGATATTCATGAATAATTACAATTTTGGTCTTTACCCCATTTCATGGTAATTTTAAAAAGAGCAAAATGAAAATTCTGCTAAGCATCATAAGGGTAGAGTAAATGTAATGGTTGTTATTTGAAGGTGAACCATCACTTTTAAGAGCCAAGGTCCACCTCTACACTTTGTAACATGGGCTTACCAGACACGCAGAGGAAGTCGTCAATGGAAGTGATGTCATCCACTGCATCAGTAAGCACTCGCACCTGTTTCTCCCACTGGTCCTTAAACAAATCCATGTTATCCTGGGCCACTTTGCTGTTAGGCTTGGCAGCCAGAGCCAATGCTGCATTAATCACCTGCAATTACCACAAGAAACCCATTAATCCGCTTTAAGATCTACAAGAACCAAAAATCACATCTACACACACGCAGATTGATTATCTGAGCCCATTTCCTCCCAGCAACACAACCTTCTAAAAACACATTTACAATCGTTTCAGATTAAGACAGAGATTAAACCATGTTTATTTTGATGGAAAAACACAAATTCAAAGCTCCAGGATGAAGGAATAGTCATTGGAGCTCAGATTAAAAAGCAGACAAAGCCACAGTGAAGTGAGGGACATACTGCAGGCGCATCTGCAAAAAAAATCAACGTACCTGAGGGCAAAGTGTTTCCAGTTGAGAAGCAGCCATCCGTACCAACTTTACTCCCTCCTCATTGTTTGAGATGGAGCATGCAAGGTTAGCTACCTACAACAGAAAAATTATTCGGCTTTTTATCATATAACAAATAAACAGCGAACAAAACAAATTTGGTTGTCCTTCGCTCAAACAAATAGTTTTAATTTAACACACACCTGATGTCAGCTGTTGATCTGATTATTTGATAAAATGCTAAAATAATACAGCAGAAAAAAGCCCCCCAGACGTTTAAGTCAAAATAAAAGCAAAGCCTGAAATTGAGATCTGGTCTTCTCCCCACATAGGGAATATATTTCATATAATTCACAGGATGATGGCTGACAGCGTCAGGGAGTGGTTCCTAGAGATGATTAAATCACCGTTCTGCCAGGCGGCTGTTACCTCAGGAAAGTGAGGGAGGCAAATATTCCTGACACTTTCAGAAACTCCACAAGCTGCTGAAATCCAGAGTGCTGAGGCAAGCAAACCCACTGCCTGTTGCTGATGTTTAGAATGTTAGAGTGTAAATTGTCATTTTGACCCAAAAAACTCCCTCCTAATCAAGATCGCCAATCATTCTCTGCAAACAGACATTTTGCATCTGTTTATCGCGGCCAGTCTTTTAAGGCAAACATTTTTTAGGGTGACCTCTATACAGTGAAGCAAGCACAGCACATTGCAGAGTAGCTTTGTTACTTAAGACAAGTCGTTTTAATTAAATGTTACTGAGGAGTTTCCCTCATATTTGTTTAGCGGGACTGCTTGCAGTTACTCTACCTTATCGTAATGTGCGAGAATTAGCTATGCCAGGAGTTGGAAATCCAGAACCCAAGTGAAGCGTATATGTGAACAGGGCTCAGCGCAGTCACAGAAAATGCCCCACTGACTACAGGAGTACCACAGTCGATGCTCTTCCACTTGCTCTCTTTCCCTTAAGCACCATACTGAGAATCTCTCAAACGGCAGGGTGCCATTAGCAAACACACTAGTCAAGCATTAAAAACACGTATACATGCCAACACTTTGAACAAGGCGCACTTCAGTAAGTGCCACAACATTTAGCAGCTAAATCTCATCCAATCTGATTCCATTGTACCTGGGCAGGGGTTCCTAAAGCGGTCAGTGAAAAATCTCAAGCCCACCTTTAATTCAGTAAACCCTTGTAATAATCTAATAAATAGCATTCTATACAAGTTTTGTGCTAATTGTTGCCGCACCTAATAAATAAAAATGAACAAAGAATGATTCATTTAACTATTACAATCACCACATTTTCTTTTATGTACTTGTTATTTGGCCAATGCATTTCCTACAATAAATAAACCAGTATTCAATTTTTCTGCCACCAGCTAATGAGAGTGTTACGACAAAGGCATTTTAATAGCATCTGATTTAAGCAAGTCTAACACTAACTAGATTGACCCGCAACAATCAAAATGTCAATCAATAGTTTGCAGCTCTGCATAATTTTGAGAGTCATTTCCATTCAAGTACCCATCCTCTTCCTGAGGCTGTTCTTTCTTGCAGTAACATCCCATCAGTGCAGCTGGTATTTCAACCCTCTGTGGCACCACTGGGTCAACCAAGGGGTGAGTTTGTTCTTATACAAGCTGCCTAGCACATACAGTACGCAGCAGAGTGGAACCACTCTCTCTTCCTGTAGCTCAAAATAAGGAACTGACTAACAACTTTTGACAACTTCTGCAGGTCTTATTTGCAGATAAAATGTCAAGAAGATTCAGGATGAGGAACAAAAGTTCTTTGTGAGCCGATTCTTATTTCTCGTTCTGGTAGATTATGGGTCTCATGGGTCTTATCACACTGTCTGTAGATATTCCCACACAGATAAACTGGAAATGCATATGCTAGATTCAGAGAGGAGTCCACAAAAAAAAAAAAAAAAAAAAAAAAAAAGTTTTATACATAGAATATATATGGCTCTGTTTACATTACTCGCATAAAAATCAGTGCCTCCTTACATCGTGACACCACATTGAATATCTTTTCTTAATGTTATACACCTTCAAAGTTGTGTCATTTAACTCAAGGTGTTCATTATATTTACATGATCAAAGTTTAAATTAGGGATGTCCCGGTCAGATCAACGACATCGGTATCGTGCAGATACTGGCCCAGAACACTAGATCGGAGGGGAGAAAAAATATGATCCGATCCCGATCCAACACAAACCATGGGAAAAAAAAATCTAGTTTAAACCATTGCCTAAATGCTTGAATATTAGCATGTCCCTTGCTGCGACATCCAGTTAAGCGCACAGCCTGTCACGTGATAACAGTAGTAGCCAATTATAGTCGCATGAGTATGAGAGTTAGCTAACTTACAGAAAAGCCGTGTCAGCGGTGAGTAAGTATTTTAACCTTAAAGAGGAAAAAAGTGGCGCGCCATTCCCACAGCACTGCACATGATCAGAACTGATGAACAACTTTGCCCAGGAAAAGACAACAGTATTCCGGTGCCGAGATAAGGAAAATAAAAAAGCCCAAGATGTTCCCCCTTGCATCACTTTTAGGTACTTTTATAATCCTGTTCATCTTTTTTGGGATTTTGAGAACATTTAAGTTAATAACGTGTTTTAATGTCGGTGATAATATCACAGCCGCATCTGCCATAATATCCTCTTAAGAGTTTCAATGTTCCGTTTAATTCATTTAATTCAGATATCCACTTAAGCTTTCATTTTTGGCTAGCTTTTTGCGATAGAAATACTAGCCTCTATAATTTCTCCAACAAAAAGGTGGACATCACAAACCTTACAAAAACTAATTGTTTTTATTGAAGAAATGTTAGTGTGTCATTTCTGAACCCTTGAGACAAATACAAGCTTGCAAAAATGAGACAAAAGAACTACAATTTTGGAGAAAATTAAAGGGTTCATCACAAGTTGATATGATTCTTTAGGTTGTTAATGAAAAGTCTGTAATGTAGTTTGGTTAAAACTTCTCAATTTTAAAAACACCTTTCCTATCCTCTCAAAACAGCTCTTTTCAGAACAAGCCATTTTGTAGCATTTTCCTTTAAATGTTAATGCGCTCTGCTGACCCCGCCCTCTCTTCCAAGCTGCTCTCTGAGGGACGGTTTACTAAGCTGCATTCATGACGTCACACAAACAGGCATCTGAGATCAGCTCGATTTGAGAAAGGGTTAAGGATTTTAGCAGATATAAAAAGCATTATTAGCATTATAGGCTGGTTGTAAACACTGCCAACATACATTTCAGTTCAAACTACTCGTAATAGTGCATGTAGCTTCCAATGACCCCTTTAAGAATATCTACAACGTTTATTAAACTGCAACACATTTCTGTCTTTTCTCTCCCTCCTTTCGTGCTTCCTGTCTCGCTCTCATTTTCTGTCACACATGTAGTTTAGTCCCTGCACAATCTTTGTGTTTCTTGAGCAGCCAGGAACGTCTGAGAACAAGGCCTTGAGGCAATAAAACTAAGCTTGTTCTATTTTTATCCCGCTTCAGAAATGATGCATTTCATGGTATAAAAACCGAACTGCTACTGTTTCTGCGACCAAGAACTGACACTCACAGCCAAGCTCCTGCTCTTCCTGCAAGCTCAGAAGTTCAAAGACAATATAAGTGGCTTTCAAACTGGGGAAAAAAGGGAAATTAACAAATAGGTAACGGTGAAGTACTCTTGGGATGTAGGTTGCCAGAAGGGTCTCCAAAGGTACTGACTGCGACGTAAAAGCCTCTACAAAAGAAATTATTTGAATGAATGGTGGTATTGGAGTACACTACTGAGATAGAGAATGGGCACTGACAGTCAACCTGAACAAAACCAGAGTCATGGTATGCCAGAAGGCGGCCAGGTCTCAGGGAAACAGATACCAGTTCAGTTACGGAGGAGAAGTCCTAGAGAACAGCACCAGCTATACTTACCTGGACACTGAGATCTCGGCATTAGGGCCTACAGGGCATTTTCTGCCATAAAAATCATGGTTTGGCCAATTAAAATTAAATTAAAACATGAATTCAAATTACATCACACAATAATTAAACCAATTCTACTGTGCAGGAGTGAAATTGAGGGACCAGTATTAAAGTATGAAAATTGGGATAAAAGTTTAATAGAAAGAACACAATTGGAAGTTTCCTAAGGGTAAATGGAGGCACTTCTAATAAAGCCTGCAGGGCAGAACTGGGCTTATACCCGTTACACATTGAAATACAAAAAAAAGAGCTGTTCAATTCTGGCATCACCTGAGTCCATCTGACACTGAATCTATTCAATATAAAAGACCTCCCTGCCAATGTATCCCCCACAGTGTCTCATCCTCTAAATAAACTTGTGCTTCAACTTATGAAAGAAAATCAACCACTCAAACCACTACCCCTACTCTAAATCTAAAATATAGTTGTGATAAAATATAAAATCAAAAACGAATGAGACCTCCAAACCAAACTCCAGTGTTATACAGCCCTAAACAGAACCACCAAACTGGCAAATTACTTATCAAACAATTAAAAGACAAATCCTTTCAAAATATCGACTCTGTGACTATGACTTAGAAATAAAACACACAAAATAAAATCCTTGATAACAAGAGATCAGCGACTATGCAAACACAGTGATTTAAAACAAATAGAGGATAAGAAACACTTTCTTCTTGTCTGCCCCACATTCAGCGTTACAAGGCAAATATTTTATACAGTTTTAACTATTGAAATGTTAATTTTTTTAGAAATATTGTCTGCTGTTATTTTATTGCATTCATTTTCTCTAAACTGTTTTTTGTCTCCTTTTCTACTTTGGTGTAATCACATCACGAGAGCTTTGGCAATACTGTAACACAAATGGCATGCCAATAAAGCAACTTGAACTGAACCGAGAGAGCGAGACAGAGAGAGAGAGAAGGGGGGGTTCGTAGCTGGCACTTTTTACAGCCCTTGGAGAGTGTCGACTTCATGCCTTCTGCAGGAGTAAAAAGATAGTGAAGGGAGGGAAGAGTTGGCTGCGGTTCCATTCCTGTCGTAGCCATGGATGCTTCATTGTACTGAAAATTAAATGGCCTCTCTACAGCAATAACTACATCCATATTTAAACTAAACAGAGCAAGAAAAGAAAAAAAAACTGCATTACAGTTTTTGCTTGTTTTGCAGTCTTGCTTGTTTAGTGGGTTGTTTGGAAAGTGGGTGACATTTGTAAAAATGGTTTATCATTTAAATAATAATCTTACAATTATAACTACACAGACTCTGCTTTTCAGTTTGGGGTCAGTAATTTTTAAGAAGTTTCTTATGCATTTATTTGATCAAAAATAAGTTAAAACAAAAAAACAGTAATATTGTGAAATATTGTAATTTAAAATAGTTTTCTAATTTAATATCCTTTAAAATACAGATGAATTTAATAACTGTTCTGAACAGGCTAATACGATGATTTATTAATGTTGGAAACAGTTATATAAAGCAATATAACAGCAATATAAATATGCAAATATATTATAAATGATTTTTCCCCCCCATACAATCTCTTTGGGCAAGCATTTAAATAATCATTTCATAATCTTGTACTGCAATTATATCTGATCAAATGCACATTAATATTCTTTAGCTTGGGTTAAACGTTCATTTTGCTTGGTTGGGACAGCAGCTACACTAATTGTCTCCATTTGTTTCTGTTTTTGCCACAGGATGTAACTAGGATTTACACAAGCTTCAGTCTGGATCCAGAACACCTGAGAAGAGATGCCCACCCCTCAGAGGACCTCAGATGATGCCACCCCTTAAACAACATACAGAACTACCACATGTTTAGTGGTTCAACAGAACGTAGTTTATTCGTGATCCGTAAGGACCAAGCCCCACTGTTCAACACGCATGTGGTCCGTGGATTAACTGCAAAATGTAACCATAATAGAGTATACGTTTATCATTTGTATTGTCTATCACACAAGCAAGTGAATGTTAAACAAATTCCAGAGAGAATAGATTAAAGGGAACCCGATTCGTTACTCACACGCTATTCTCCACGCGCAACGACAATATATGCGCGTGGAGCATATATGTTATTTGTAACATTCTGTTGTTTTTATTCATGCTTGTAATTTGTGTAGTCTATTTGTTCTTATTTTTACAGGCTGTTTTTGTCGCTTTAATCAGGTTTAAACTTTAAGTTTATCTGGTAGTATTTGCTGTGGTATCAAAGTAGTACTTTAAGCAATAAATGAAAGCAAGTTAAATATAAATATTTTTATTTTCCTGCTGATCTGAAAAATATTCTTATCCATGGTTCAAAAACCATAATGTGTCCCGAACCATGAGATTTGTGATCCGTTGAACCACTACAAAATTTGCTATAAGTTTGACTGCAACATATAATAATTGCTGTTAATAGTGTTAATCGCCTGTTTGATTACGTCTTTACCGTAATTGATTTTTCTGTACATTTCTGCCATATGTACATTAACTGACAGTCACCACTGATAAGCTACTACTAAATACATTGTAGAAACTTAATTTTCTGTAAAGTTGCTTTGCACCGATTTGTATCGTGAAAAGTGCTATACAAATTAACTTGAATTGAATTAAAATGTGGGATACTCGTGGATCTTAGTGATTAAAGCCATCGGCAAACAAAGGAATTCCATTATATGGCACATCGTTTCAACCCACTGTGCTTTGTGACAGAAGGCAACTACATGAATTCAGGAAAAATCCCTAATGCACATGAATACATTTCCTTGCCAACACTGATTGGATACAAACCAGGAGCGAGATGCTCCAGCGATTTCAGACAATGCACATATTTGAAACCCATCTACCTTCCTCCACCATACAAAGCAGACAACACAAGGTCAAGCATAAGCTGACCCTATACACAGCTGGAATACAGGCTTAATGCATTAGCAATATGCTTTACTGTAAACTAAAGAAATAAGTCACGAGAAGCTGTGCGTTTGTTTTACTGGTATTTTTACAGATTTTGGTACCTTCAAACATTTTAAAATTACTATTACTAATTTTGTATATAATTCTATAAATAATATATAAAAATAAATTGCTCATCAAGTAAACTAACTTGAAAGTCTAAGCTGTTGATTGTTTCTAAAAAGTTCCTACCTGTGCAGTCTCAATTGCGCAATTACACTTTCACATATATATCATCCTAACAATTTTATAAAATATGAATAATAGTAGACTGCATTTAATATATTCAAAAGACAAAACCAGACCTTGCCCCGGCACAAGTGAGGGAAGCACACAAACCACAATCTTTTGTAAATGCCCCTCAGATGCAATATCAAAATGAACCCATGTTTTGTTCTTGTAATCCAGATTTGGATTAAGGTTGGAAAGTATATGGTGCAACCACTGGCTGGTGTCAAATCAAAGCAATGAAAAACGTGAGCGAGAGGAAGACGGATGTGACTTTTTGGGATGTGTTTTGACTATCTTTAGCCCCCAGTGAGACTCTGAGGCTTTTACTCATTATCCCTCCTTTTCCCTTCACTTTGATTTCCTTCACCAGTCTTCCCCTGAACGCAGCGTGTCACACGAGGGCTGGGCCTGCCCCCTGTGGGGAGAGGTCAGTCTGAAATGTCGGTGGATGGCGTGTTACCACAGGCACTAAGATGAACAGATTTGAAAAACTAATGAGGATAGCTAACATTTCTGTCAGCTTGTCACTGGCCCTGCCAATGCAAGCATGAGATATAAAGCCCCCAGTGATTCGACATGAAAAACATCTATCTGGAAAATAAAACACCATGAGAGACATGGCCTATTTATCGGTCATGAATACGGTCACCACGAACAGACACAATGCAGATTTCTTGTGAAGTCCATCAATAAGACACCGGATATCCAACTGTTTCGCATTTCCCCACCGAGGCAACACTTAACCTTGGACTCGGAGGAGTTTCACTATTTGGCTGAGCTTAAAATGTGATTCACAGTTGTGACTGCCCATACAAATGCAGTGATTCCCCAGCTTTAGCACTGTAAACCCAGCAGGCTTGCTGCATTTGGGTGTAAATTTGACTCCTGAAGCATAAAAGATAGAAGGGCTGTGACATGCTCGCTTGGATCAAGCAGTCAAGACAGGGACTTCAGTTGCAATCCAACATATATAGTGAAGGTGCTTACTATTGATTAAAATGTATTCCGTTTTTACATCAGCTTGCATGTTGGAATCAGAATGGAAAGTTTCCCCACTTCAAGTGTGTACTAACTGCATGCAGAAGTGACAGCTTTTTTTGTGGGTGGCATAAGGCACTTTTAATTAGAGATTTGTAAAGCTATATATTACTCAAACCAGAAACTTTCTAGTATCTGGTATAATTAGGATGTTTCAGGGTATGGGCCGTCAGTAGGGGAACTGACAGACATCTACAAACTAATGATCTAACAAATAAGGCTAAATATTTAAACACAGAGCTATCTGCACAAAGCTATCGTAGTTCTCACAATATCTACAGATTATGCATAATCATGGAAACGTTGCTCACAGCAAGCGAATTGAAGTCTGACAGCGATTGTCTTGAAATCTGTTGAAGGCGGCACATTTGTTACAAAAGCGATGCTTTGATGGGGATGAATTTAGAGATGCAACTTCTCTGCAGCACGTTCAAGCATGCTGTCAGCATACCAAAAGCCTCTCAGAGAAGCAGAGCCTCTTAAATCATCCCCTTTCAAGCACAGCATCCTAAAATAAGTTAAAAAAAAATAAAAAAAAACATCAGATAAACTCAGTGGTCGACCACCATAATCGGTTAAGCTGTCTATCCTGACTCATCTCCATGCCTCGCATTTCGTTTCTTGTTCGTGACAAAAGCAAGTCAGATACAGTGCACATAATTTAGGATCAGAATTGGTCTGTGGACTTCAACACAGACTTCCATCATAAATCCCCTAAAGAATCCCCTAAAGAGCTTATCTGATTTATTAATGAAAAATGTCAACAAATGTCTTCCTCAAAGACAAACAAACCTACAATCACCAAGCATGTGTACTCTCTTGGAAATGCCATGTTAAACAAAAGAATAGCTAGTCTGGAGGAGTACAAATAATGTTCCATCATTTGTTTTGAAACAATTCCAGAATTTAAAATCTGCAGCAGACGAGGGACAGTAATTGGCACTTTATGGAGCAAAAAACAGGTGCCTACCTCAATCAGTTTGTTGGCGTGCTCACGGAAAACTTGGGCATATTCCTTCACCTCCTTTTCATTACCATTCTTGGCAGCCTCGATCAATACCAGCAGTGGAACATTGGTCTCCAGAAAAGAGTCCGACACGTGGTCCATCACAGCCTTCCGCAGCTGAAATGATGAATACACAAACACACAAATCCTTAGCTAGTGTTTGATCACTCAGAGCACCTGGGTTTGGTATATTCATTTTTTTAAATATGCAATGTAAACAACGTGCATCTAAAGAGAGACAGTCATGATATGTCATCAAAGAGAAGGACGTAAAGTATTCTTGTTGACACCTATAATCGAAATAAATGAGATTCTTTGCACAGCTTCAAGGTAAACAGACCTGTCTGCGCAGGTCTCGGGTCTTCTTAGTCATCCTGTCGATGGCCGTGTTCAGGGCATCGCTCTTCTCTTTATGTCCAGCCTGTGATAAAAACAAACAGGGAGAGAATATACTTAGTCTAATTTAAAACTTGTTTTAGTCAGGCTCGCTGGAAAAAAAGAAAAACGAAAGGTGGGAGTTAAAGCGGAGGACTGAAACGACAAGACAAACTTATAGGATAAGATGGATAGGATGCATTTTCTACAGGAGGAAGAAAAAGGCAAAACAGCACGAGTTACTCCGATGGTTATGACCCATTTAAGTTTTTTTAATTCTTGAAAACTCTGAGGGGTTCAGGTTCTTTTACCCCCCTTTGGCATTCATTGTTTTGTGTGACTAATGTGTCTTGTGGTACTGTCAGGAGGCAAAGACCCACATTCATTCACCGATACATTTTTCAGCTAAAAAAAAAAAAAAAAAAAGTTTTCGACTGTCACTTTCTTGAACTGGGCTTAAGCAGTCTGTGAAATAATTCATGACAAATAGCTCTCCTGTAGTGCAAGTACACACACACACACGGAAAAAAAAAAAAAAAAAAAATTGATGGGATGCAGGGCAAAGGCGCACGTAAAGATTAGTTCAAATGCAACCATTCCCAACCTTCAAGGATTAAAATGTAAGCAAGACATTTAGATTGTCAAATAAAACCCATTATGTGATGGGTCATACAGCTTTTAACGATACTCAAAGTTCAGAGAAAGGTAGGCAGGAGTTAAGCCTGGTCAAGCAGAGCTCACCAACACAATGACTGTCGGAGATAAATCTGAGCAATTTCCACACTTTACAAGGCGCTCACTTGTCCAGTGCTTCCAGTCAGGTTGGCTAGCGTTGGGAAAGCAGATCCCTCTCACATGCCCCAGACCAATTGCTCATGTGCAGTGGGTAGGTAAATCTCCAGCACAGGGAAAAGCCTGGGGGAAGGCCGTCACAGGGGCACAAGCACCAAAAGCGTGACAGTCAATGAAATATGGCAGTGGCACTGGAGGTTTGGCTCCCCCTACATCCTCACCCCATTGGGTGGTACAAGATAGAGGCAAGTGAACGCCATCGGCCTTAATCCCCTACTGACTTTGTGCCAGTCGGATGAAAGCACTCGAGTACAGCATAGGCTCTCCAGCGTAATAATGGTGAGAGACTGTCAATTCTAAATCAGTAATCTATGGGCTGCTTGTTGAGTTGAACAAAAATTACCTAGATTAGCACAAAAGGTACATTCATCTAGAGTACAAGAAAGCTTGACGGATACTACCTATATGATCATATATTCCCCCTGAGGGTAAAATGACTTGGATCACTCAATATTGATTTTGCTCCAAGCAGCTCCACTTAATTGAGCAGTCGTTTGATTCCTCACACTAGTTTATGTGGTGTTTTCACACACATAGTTAATGATGGTCAGGTAGAGCTGTGCTTGCAGCATGAACAAATCTCCCCACAGAACAGTGAAGAAAAATATATATTTTTTTTTTGAAACCGTCCTTCTCAGCAGAGACTTCCCTTGAGGGCAGATTAGACACCAACGAGAAAAGTATCTGTAAAAATAAATAAACAGTAATATGACCTATGGAGAAAAATGACAAACAAATAAATCATAAGCACACAAAATGGCCAAGGTCATTTTAGAAAGTGACCACCCCAAAAAAAGTAACACAGATGTTCAAATTAAGCACAGTAGGTACAAAGGCACGAAAGCAATTTTAGCACAACCTACAGTCACCATGTGCACAGAGGAAACAAAAATCTATACACTTTGAAAATTAACTAGAGTGACTTAAAAGACTCTTATGATGAAGAAAGAGTTGTATGAATGGGTTGGTTTAGAGTCATGTTATAAGTTTAGATACCGATGGTTGCATTCATAAACAGAAGACTTCAATCTGACAATTGCAAAAAACTTTTTAATTTGACATGAGGGCCTTAATAGAACTAATACTGTGAGATTCTGAAATAAGAGACGCAATGCAAAGATTCCAACTACAACAGACCAACAATTACACTTAACAGGAATAATTTTTCACAGCAGGCTCTCTGACATCTAGCAATAATTGTTTTGAAATTTACTGAAAGCAGCGAATGTTACAAAAGCAATGTCGCATTATTTTAAAGGGGAAGATTTCAGAAAATCTCCTTGCAGTGTCTTGAGTTAAGTCTGAGCAAACAAGAAATTTGACTAAATGATGAAACATGTTTATTATAAATATGTAATAGGAGATGTAAAGACATACATACACAGACAGACATACACAATAAATGCTATTTAGATTTATATGGAACAAGAGGAGACCGCTTTGCAAAATTACATCAAACGGGGATTTGAATAACTTTCAGATCCTATGTCAGAATTGACCTATCAGTAATCCCCACCCTTCGAAGGCAGATGAATTTCAGTTGCACGGGGAGCGGAACTGACATCTTTAGGTTTCAGCACCATAGAGAAACATTGGAAGAACAAAATCTGTTTAATGGTGTTTATGCTACAAAAATAGAAAAACAATGGGCCTAAGGTACTTGTAACACTAATATAGAGGATAGGTAATGAAAATTATTTTATTCCATTTCTTAAAACCAACCAAAACGGAGCAAAATTTCCCTAAGCATTCAACCCCAGTATGTTATTATATATAGTATATATAGTGTATTAATATCATCTTGTGTTTCAGCATGGTATCTCTGGCTCAAACTAACTACCGTTAAAGTTAGTGAGCCCATGTTAAGGTACAAACCTACACAGCGAACTGTTCTCACGTTGTGTACAGTGCAGTGAAAGTCAAAAACACAAACGAAGGTCTATATGAGAGTGCCTCTCAATAAGAATCTGGTTAAATGTAACTTAATTTAATCTTACATTGCGGTACATGAATTGTGTTGACCCAGTGATGATGTCACTGCGATCATTACAACCGTAATATAATCCTCGAGTTTGCATTGTGATCTGTATTTTTACTTATTTTAATATCTTTTATATATCCCTCCATGACATATTTAAGTCCCATTTGAAGATCCATCTGTGTCCCAAATTGATCAGAAACAACTCGGAAGAAGGTTTACACTGCCTGCTGTCATTGTAAGACAGTGAGCAACACTAACTAATGGATACGGGGCTTACTGACAAGTCAATTTTGATTTCAATAGAAAGGGTATTTATCGGTACCTACAGGTACAGAACATTTTCTGGACAGAGATCAGAAGCTCCAATGAGAATGATTTTTCCACAAAGATCCAGACTTTTATAAATGCACATAAGAGTGAAAATATCAAAGGGTTCATAGGCAAGCTGTATAGTGCTCTCTCTTCAATGAATAAAAATTCAACAGACTACGTCAGTCAGCGATGGGAGAAAGACATGAGGGAGGAAATATTAGGGGATGTATGGCTTCTTGCATAGAAATCTCAGTGTTTTACGACTCGTTCACTGAACTGGAGAGATTTTGGGTGGAAATGGTTTCATTATATTTATTATAACCCCTATGCAAAAATGCAAGTTCTCTGGGAAAGAGCACCCTTGCTGGAGGAAATGCCGTTCTGCACAAGCTGACCCGGTCCACATTTTTTGGTTATGTCCATATATTCAGTCTTCTTGGGCAAGGGTAGGACAATTAATATTGAGGGTAATAGGCTTTAACATAGGTGTGTCATTTCCAACTATGTTTCTAGGGGTCACATTGGAGGATTTGAATAAATGTAATGGTTAACTTTGAAAGGTTTGTTTAGTTGCATACAAGAAAGCAGTTACTAAATGTTGGCTTAAGAGAAGCCCTCCCGATATGAATCTTCTTCTAAGTATTGTCAGTCACATATGTCCTATTGAAAGTGACCTTCTCCCTGAGGTTACAGAAGAATAAAGGGGAAAATTATTGGAGCAAATGGGATTGTTATATACTACAAACTAGCAATGGCTAAAGTGCATCTCAAATTCTACCTGTACCATGCAGTGCTCAATTTCTATAAGACCCCATGTAACTATTGTTGTTAATTTTTTATTACTGAATTGCTTTTTTTTTCTCTCTCTCTTTCGGTTCTTTTTTCTGTGTCTTGTTATAGATATTTTGGTTAAGTTCTCTACTTGCAAGTACTAAAAACAAAACCTGTCAAAATATAAAAGTATAAAAAAAATACATGCCATTAAAAACAAATACAAACTAATAAAATAAGTAAAATTACATACAAAAATGTTACTTAAATCAAAACCATCCATACCCATAAAAAAATCATATTAAATTAATAAATGGGTTTTGATTTGCTAATACATATCCTTTTGCTTGTTTAGCCAGTAAGCTTTATAGGCTGTCATCCAACATGTCAGGCTTCATTTCATTAAAAAAGGAACAGTATAATTACATTTCATTCAGCAAACCCACATGAAGAAAAATTAGCCGAAGGATAGAGGAGCAATGAAAAATGCATCAAACAGCTACATCTTATGTTTAGTGAAATCTTCTGGTGGGCTGTGCAGTGTGAATGCTCTATTAAGTCTAGCATTCATACTCTGTCCCCCACAAGATCGACAGGAGTATAAAAGGTCTCTGTGACGTCGTTTTGCTTGTGACGTGTTCAGTGTTGAAAACCTGAATGAGCGAAAGGGAGAGAGAATGCAAGAAGCAATCTGACTGCAAGTCATCGTACATCAAATTAAGTATCAGCTCCCTGTGCAAACTTAATTATAATGTAAATTCATTAACCAATATTTAATTGAAGACCCAAAACACAAATAAATACAAGTTGAAATCACCTAATGTGTGTTTTAGTGTACTACTACAAAGTAGTAAGTCAACCAGCTTCATCACAAACAAACATACACACAAATGTTTTTTTTTTTTTTTTTATGTATATATACCAGACAGGAAGCAGGCATGGAGATTTAAATGTAATTGTTCATTTCGGCTGTGAACTGCCGCAACACGTTGCAGTTATCAATATTCTGACTGTGATGAACCAGAGGAAAAAAGTAAGGGAGGGGGAGGGAGCGTTGAATCAAACGCCAAAGCACTGTGCAAGTGTGCAAGGCGGAAAGTGAGCGAGCCAGGGAGCAAACCAAAGTGCACATGAGAGAGAGAGAGAGAGAGAGAGAGAGAGAGAGAGAGAGGGAGGGAGCGAGAGAGAGAGAAACTGCACTGATGATCGACGCCAGCCTGCCACCACTCTGTAGCAGTGAGTGGCTGCAACAAAAGCACAGAATAACATCTCAGCTCCTCTCCTCTGCCTTTCCCCTCACTGCATCTCCTCTTTCTCGGTGCCGAGAACTCCACACAACACAGCAGAGCCACATGGAACTGGCGTCGCAAGTGCAGCCTCTGCCTGCCATCAACAAGTTAGGGATGAAGGACATCAAGCAATGAAAGAGGAATGCATGATCTTCAATTAACCAATTGAGCTGACATCATTGCGGTGGAAAAGGAAAGAGGCAGCTAAGGGACAGAGGGATCTGCTCAGCGGTGCTGCTTTGGATGCAAATAATCAACTTCGAATTTAAGGATTCTTGGGAGGCAAATAATGCTGGTCTTTTCTTAATCTGGGAATTGAATAGAAGGACTGACAAAAGGACACACTGAAAGAAAATAGAAACAGCATCCCAGGACATGGAATGCCTGAATTTGGTTCAACTGGGGGGGCTCAGCACTTCTTTATTTCTCAAGAGCTTGATTCCTTTTGTATTAACCCAAAAGGTTTTTTTCCCTTTGGATTTCTCTTCCATCTGGCTGCTCCAAAAGTCTGCGGAAAAAGACAGTTGAATGCAGCCTCCGATGTACACAAAAGAATGGGTAAGTTAGCCCTTTTATTCAGAGTCTGGACCTGAATAGGCAATGTAGTGAATAGGAGGGGGACAGTGGCTGGCAGGGTCTCTAGAAACATCTATATATACACATTTAAAAAAAAAATCCTTTCCTTTCCTTTTTTAATTTTAAGTGACTTGTAATATTTTACAAGCAGTAATTTGCAGCAGGAAAGGGGGGTGGGGGGTGACTTACAAGCCACTTAACTAATGACTGAAAAGAAAAAAGATTAAGGCAACTGGGAAAAATAACGATAAACCGCATCCTAGGGGAAAAAAAAAATATGAATCTTGTGAATAAAATGCTAATTCTGCAGTTCAAACATATGGATGTATAATTTATGCATTAAAATTACTTAAGTTAACATAACTGTCGGTGCAAGTCATTAAACATTCCCCATAAACACAAGTAAAAATCTTGAATCAACAAGCAGATCGCTTTGACATGTTGAAAAATACAGAGAGAATGCGCATGATAATGGCAAAAAAAAAAAAAAAAAAATCTGTGTACTGCAGAGATTAGATTTCCCTCCCCCCGGTTTATTTTCTTATCTTTAAACCCACCCAGGTTTCCATTCAAGGTGGCCATTGGTGGGACAAGCACCAGTGGCACTTTGTGTGATCAGCATGCTACTGTGCCTCCCTGTGTCATGCACAACCTGCCCTCAGAAATGCCGATGTGAAGACTTGCAGTTTTACTGCGACACGCAGGGGCTCCTGGCGCCCCCAGACGGTGTGGATAAAGGGGCCCTTGGACTTTCACTCAGACACAACAGCATCAGTGAGCTCAGTTCAGACCAGTTCTTTGGCTTCACCCAGCTCACATGGCTTCACCTGGACCACAACCAAATAACCACCGTGCATGAGGATGCCTTCCAGGGGCTGTACAAGCTCAAGGACCTTAACCTGAGCTCAAACCGCATCACCAAGCTGCCAAACACAACCTTCATCCACCTCATCAACCTGCAGATCTTGGATCTCTCTTTCAACCAGATGACAGCGCTGGAGCCTGAGCTCTTTCATGGGCTCCGGAAGCTCCAGATTCTACACCTACGGTCAAACTCGCTGCGCACGACACCCGTACGGGCCTTCTGGGACTGCCGGAGCCTGGAGTACCTTGGCCTGAGCAACAACCGGCTCCGTAGCTTGGCCCGGAATGGCTTTGCCGGGTTAATTAAGCTGCGAGAGCTCCATTTGGAACACAATCACTTGACCAAGATTAACTTGGCGCACTTCCCTCGTCTGGTTGCCCTCCAGTTCCTTTATCTTCAGTGGAACAAGATCAACAATTTAACATGCACCATGGAATGGAAATGGACAACTCTGGAGAAACTGGATCTCACTGGGAATGAGATACGTGTACTCACCCCCGACGTGTTTGAGACTTTGCCCAACCTCAAGATCCTGCTGCTGGATAACAACAAACTGACCAGCCTCGACACCCAAACCATGGATATGTGGAAGTCCCTAAATGCGATTGGGCTGTCAAGCAATCTATGGGAATGTACCAAATGGATCTGCAATATGGCCACTTGGCTGAGCACCTTTAAAGGTCGATGGGAGCATTCTATCCTCTGCCACAGTCCTGAGTACGCACAGGGTGAGGAAATACTGGATGCCGTTTACGGATTCCAACTTTGCCAAAATTTCTCGGCCCCGGTTGTACTGACCAGTACCAGCACGGATGCCATGCTCCCCGAGATCACAAGCTCCCTGTTCGGAAATATGCAGACCCCTACACAAGACTTCTATGCAGAGGATTTTGGGAGCTTTACGATTGTCACCACTACCACCACCACTACCCAACCCCCACGCACTGCCCTTGCTACTACTATGACAGTGGAGGGGGCAGACGTTACAGAGGACTACTCCGAGATGGACAACACAGTGCTGACCCAGAGGGTCATCATTGGCACCATGGCTCTGTTGTTTTCCTTCTTTCTCATCATTTTAGTAGTGTACATATCACGAAAATGCTGCCCTCCCACTCTGAGGCGGATCCGCCATTGTTCAGCCATTCAGAACCGGCGACAGATGAGGACCCAGCAGAGGCAGCCAATGGCGGACCTGGCTACACAGGTGCCCTATAACGAGTATGATCCCAGTCACGAGGAGGGTGCACTAGTGATCATCAATGGCTATGGGCAATGCAAATGTCAGCAACTGCCTTACAAAGAGTGTGAAGTATAAACTATTTATTCCTGCAGTTTCTGGGTTTAACCATTTGTCCATTTCAAAAGATACAGGGTTTGCTTTTGGACTTTTTCCCCTTTTCAGTTTGTATGAAGGAGTATTTCTTTGAAATTGTTAGCTTTGGAAATCTATGAAAGCTTGAGATGACTGGGATGAATTTGAAAAGAGGAAATATAGAAAAATCCACAAGTTTATTTTTGTAATACAAATGCAAAGGTTCATATCTAGCTGGGGGCAATCAATCTCAGCAGAGGAAGGCTGGATGTGTCGCCGCATCACCAGTTTGTGTACTATGTATTCTGCAGCACAGAGGAGATGAGAAATCTATAGCCAAACCGCCTGGAACCCTGTGCTCCAGAAAACAGTTTATAAAATGACATATCTTCTGATAAATAGTGATATTTTATTTCATGGAAAAATAGTGTTTCATATGCTGAGCAGTGAAAATTTAAAAGGATAAAAAAAATAAAAACCTTTGGTGCACGTTAGCAACACTATAGATCACACATTCACTTTTGGGGAGAGGAAACCAAAAAAAAAAAAAAAAAGACATCAGGTGGACACAAAGCATATTTTTAAACTCACATTTTCTAAATTGACAACAAGTACTGTTACAAATTGAGCCACATATCGAAATTACATTTTGGACAGGGTATTCAACCCACTCAACATTACTTGTGGCAGAATATTATCATTACACTTTGATCAAGTCTTAAATCTGAACTAATGAGAACACTTAACTGCCTTCCCGTTTCTGCATTTGGTTAAATTCAATAAACTGTCACAGCTTCCTTGAAATCTTAAAGCCTAGCACTTTGTGTGAAAAGGTTAATGTCCAATATGGCTCTGCACTGGTTCTAACAAAATGCCCGAACAAGCTCCTTCTTTCACATCTTCAGCGGGGATTCACTAAATGTTAAACAGAGAAATTGCCCAATTATCATTGTGCATATATTCTTACATAAGATGGCTCCAAACACTGACATCCTCACTGTGATAGAACAATGCTGCTTAGATCACTACATCATTAATTAATGGTACAGACCATCAAAGGATGCTAGACGACGAAGCAAACACCAGCGAGAACAACTTCCTAGGGAGAGCTAGAAAAGAGCTAGAAAAAAAAAAAAAGGCATGCAGAGGACACTGACAATTGCCTCCTAAAAATACATGCGTACGCTTGCCGTCGCACTGTTCGAATGCAGCCAAGAGCATAACCATACCTGACAGCTTCAACATTGAGTCAATTAAGCCCGGGGAAAATGAATATAATATTCTGTCACCCAAAACCTCTGCACCGTTAGTTTCAGCCTCCTCAGCCAGTACTTAAAAAGGAAAAAAAAACACTAGAGTTATTACTTCATAGCCTTGCTCCTCAGTCCATAAAAACAAAAAAGGCCATTTGTCGTCTGTGCAAGAAATATCCAGAGGTTCATACCAAGGACACTAAAGAAACCGAAACAGAGAAAAAAGCTGAAGTTAAGTGTAGCGCAGCTCTCAGGAGATCATGAAGACGGCGGGAGGCTGGGTCAGGAGACATTTGTATGCAGCACTGAGAGAACCGACATTAGCATCAAACTAAAGCTGCTGCAGTAGCTCTTTGTGTTGCAATCAGGAGTTGGGGGCAGGGATGCACAAGGTGGTACAGGGAACACCATCACTGGTTAGCATCTAATTGAAGTCAATGAGCATCCAAGGAGCCAAGAGTGAGGCTAAATAAGGGTACAGAAACCATTAGAGGAAAAAAGAACTGCATTACAAAACGGTGACTGACAACACCCTGGGCAAAAGCTAGAAAGCTCGGAACACCACCCTACTTAGGCTGAGATAAGGCTTACTGCCTTATTGCTTAAAAAAAAAAAAAAAAAAACAGCTAAAAATAAAGAAACATGCAATCATATACAGGCAGATATTTTTGGTGAAAAACAAAATTTTTTGAACTTGGCATCTATATGAAATCCCATTCTTTGGTCACGTACCTAAGGTTGTAAAAAAAATAATTATATGCTGAATTTAAGCATGCCTTAAGAGACTGATTATAACTGTCCTCTAGAGGGTGCTGTGAATTATCATGAGTGAGGAACAGCTGCTAAAATTCTCACTAATTTCAACTCTGCAAAACTTTTTTTTTTTTTTTTTATAAAAACAAACAGAAAGGGAATGTAGGTCTGTGTAGCTGATCTTTTCTGTGCAGCCAGAGGTGTAGCCGGGAAATAACATTCCAAAATGTATTTTTCAAATGCTGTTGGAAACGAGGAAAATTACTGCTAACATTTACCGAGCCAAGAACCTCTATCTATGGTGTTGCTTTGTTTTGCATTTGAAAAGCTGACCTTTGCTTTCCTCAAAAACACCTTGCATGTTTACAGAAAACAAACATCAGCACCACCCATCCACACCCCTCTCTCCCCACAACAACCAAAAAAAAAAAAAAAAAAAAAGTCTCACATCCTGATCTGATAGTTTAGGTATATATATGGTGGGAAAGAACAACTTTCTAATGAAATACTGACAAACACTGTAATATGTTCAAACTATCAGCTTAGAAGCAATCACAAAAACCACTGAACATGAATCCATTTGCACTCCCGTTAACTGTTTTTTGGGGGGAATGTCATCTTGCCATACGCTGAAGTCCTGCTGCTCACTCTGGCCAAAAAGCCCCTTTCAAATCACACCCAAAAATTTATTTGTGCAAAAATGAATGCTTTTCACCCTCCTCTCCCCAAAACCCTGCTTTTTCCTTTTTTGTATTGTAATATGTACTATTTCATATCTGTATAGTGGGTAAAGATGTGGCCAACTGAAAAGATCTTTTTTCCTTAAGACGTATATTTTTAAATAAAAATGTTACAATTTATAAACGTTTTGGTCTAATATACTCTTTAGGTACCCAAGGTCTTTCTTGCCTGTATACTTGCCTTCCTTTTAAATATCTTCTACACAAAGGACAGTAGAAAGTCTATCATGTATCAAACGTGCCGAATACAGAGATGGCTGAAAGGCTTTTAAGGATGCTGCACTTGGGGTATTTAGTCTGGGCTTCAGGCAAGGTGCCCTTCTGAAGTAAATGGCTTCTGATATCATTAACATTATCATAACCCGGCACTCACCTGCCCTTCTAAACCGAGATAACAACCTGCCTGAATGACTGGCATCAAACGCAACAGCACGACCGAGACTCCACTCTAGCCCACGGCAGAACAGTGCTCAAATCACCTTAAAAATGCTATTATAAACAAAATGATTGACGCTGGTTGAACATGATTATCTAGCCCACTGGTTCTTGATTTAAATACGATCTAAATAGTGGTAGGTTGATGAACGGTGGCAGGAAAGCAGCACAGAATTACATGTGACCATTGCTTCTCTAACGTCATCCTGACAGGTTTTTCCATCTCCATTCCTCGGAGGACTTTTTGGTGAGCAGAGAACGTAAAATGGTGCTGATGCATAACACCACAAGTGGGAAATTACTGAGATCTCAGACGCTCTAGAAATACTCTTAGTCACTCTGAACCCACATTACTTTTCATTCAAAACTGTATTAATCTGAGAAAATAATTCAGTAAAATCTGAGCTTTATACCATGAAGAGAAGAAACCATACAAGAAACCACCCAAAAAAGATATATAAACAAACACAACATCTAAAATGTAAATATTAAATAAAAAACAGGTGTAGTATAAAGCTTAGAATAAAACCGGTGATTTAGTCAATAAGACTGCAGCTGCAGCCTCTGTGGAGGATTCAAAAGTGTGAGGGTGGCAGCAAGCATATGCCACGACAGCTACCCGCCTGTGTTATATACTGTGCACTTCACAAGTCCTGCAGGGCAAGCTGGGAAAAAAAAAGTTTCAGTGCAGAATGAAGGGGACCAAATACATAAATAATACACGACTGTTACTGTATGCCTAACCTTGGGAGTCCAATAAATCACACACAGTGAATATCAGCTTTTATGTAGCCATTATTAATGCTTTTTCTATAAATAATACATTCACATATCTAGACATTTGAACAATGATATTGCGTGTGTCATCCTTGATTGCTGCGTCTCGGTTTAAAGATTTTATATCTTTTGTAACTCTCAAGGCCTTGTAACCTAGATGATGGAATTGATTTTAATGATTTTACTGCTGGCGTAAGCTAAGCGACTGGTCGACTCCCTCCGGGCAGCTGTTGACCACTGGTTCAGTGATGCTGTGCCTATAGGCATTTGCTACAGAGAAAAGCTAAGTTGTTAGGGAGTGGAGGGAGGCAGGATGGCTGAAGCTGAACATGATTTATAGAGGACAGCCATTTCTTGGTCAGACAGAGTGTGTAAGAGAAAAGGCTTTGTGACTACAGAGACTTCAGATGCAGCGGCTTTCTAAGGCTTTTCACTCACTGGGAAAGGAAGCTATTAACTCCAAAGGTCACTTTTTAATTTGGTTGCGGCCCTATGTGGCAGAGGTCTGTCCCCGTCTGAGGAAATGAAAACAGAAGTGATTTAACTCGAGATTTAAGTACACTTAGATGAACGTAAGAAAGTGAGGAAATTGCGTGCCTCAACTTAACGCGGTGTTCCCAATTACGAAGGCTCATTTAAACCCTGCAGGAAATAACTGAACACACACACAAAAGGAAAGGCAACTCTGGGACCAGATGAAAACAGGAAAATCCTTTTATGGCACTTGTCCACTGCATGGCACAACTCAGCTCAGTATGGTAAGGCACGGTTTGCTTTTCCACTGCAGTATAGTATCGCTTTAGAGTGGGCGGGATTATTAACATGTCGTTATAGTTGCGCCTCCTCTACGGTGATGTCTCTTAAAAAGAAATGTTTTAACTCCACATCACCCCATCAAACTCTCACTGGATCTGCTCCTCTGATGTCAATGAGAGGAATGTCTGTAATTCCACAACAGAAAATGGAACGTTTTGGTTGTAAAAAAAAAAAAAGAAAAAATGTGGTGCGCTTGGTCAAAACTCGCTGGCTCGGCTGATTTAAATCTAGTGGTTCTTTGTGTTTGTGTTACAAGTTCGGTGACCGGTAGTGATGATTCTCTCCAACCAATCCATGATCTGCAGAGTTTACGTCACATTTTGGTTTTACTTGGAAACTCATCCGAGGTGGTACTAAAAAAATTAAATAAAAAAATAAAGTACCAGGTACTGTACCCAGTGGAAAAACCCACAAAATTAAATTGTACAGAGGTGTATCTTGCCATATCATACAGTGGAAAAGCGCCATTAGAGGATTTCTTATATTACCACGGCAGTCGCTCCAAATGTTAATTTGCTCCCTCTGTTTAGTCTACGAAAAACAGTCTTCCTTCTCTCGGCATCATTTCCTTAGAACTCAGGGCTCTCAGGGACCACAGAGGATGAATGGACACCTCTCTTCAAAACAAGACTCTCAAAATGAACTATATTAAAGCAAAGGGCCGAAGCTCCATTAGCCACCAAGGGTAGTCATCCCTCATCCACTCCCTGATCAAAGCGGTCAACAAAAAGGAAATGATAGTAAGAGGCACAATGTGGCTCAATGAACCAGCTACCAAAAAATACAAGCATTTTTCGTTGGATGTGGTGGTTAAGATGATACCAAATGTTGTAGTGCTAATTTCTAGCTCTGCATGTTAAGCACACAACATTTATCCTGCAAAGACAAAAAGATACATAAGTCACATGTACAGGTTTTTTTTTTTTTAGCTGATATTATAATTTTGGCACATATAGTCATATGCAACCATGCTATGATACAATATTAGCTGATTCCTCGGTTAAAAAAAGATCTAGGAATGTGTATTAGTAATGAATGACTTTTAAATGTTATGTCTAGTGCTGTAGTTTATAATAATGCAATGATGCAATACATGGCAACAGATGCTGAAAAGATAACCAAGTTTGAGTTTAAAGAGCATTTAAATATACTTAAAAGCACCAGAAAGAAAAGAACCAGCAATCACATTTGATTTCTACATTGTTAATGATGATGACCGTCACTAGATGTGGACACACAGGATTTCAATGACAAAACGCTCCATTTATCTCTCACATGGTTACCAAGGAAACAGTGTTCAGCCAAACTGAATTCGTGTTCATTACCATCTAGGGTGTGACGAACAAAGACCTTCATTATTCTTGTTCTGACCAGAAGTAACTTTATGCAGCCCTATTCATGAGAATGTCTGACACATCGAAGCATCAGAGGGGAGTAATGCTAGATATCAAGGTACATGCAGAGCTAATGCAATGAGTCAGAGCTAATCAACAGTAGCAGGTTAAGAAAAGGACCCTAATAACCCTGACATCCCTGTTCTTTGACTTGTCAATAGAAGTGACCTTCATGCCACAAGGCTAAGTTACAAAAGCAGTCACACAACCGAATATAGCTTGCTTAAAATACCATAAGGACTAGTTAACTAAACATATGAGTGGTGCAGCACAGAGAATGCCTGCCACTGCCGCCCACTAGGTCTTCATAATCAAATATGATGCAAGTGTTCTATAATTACTCCTATCTGGATTCCATCACGGTTGCCCATTATTTCCCAGTGCCACAGGTGAAACATCTGCATCGCACTCATCATTGACTCACTGAATACAGTCCAGAGACCATGTGCACAATTGAAGGAAATTCAATTATTGCCTTGAACCTCCTGAAGAGGTGCTCTTGAAATGCAATCAAATATATTGAAATTGAAATTCATTTAGATTTTTGATTTAAGACCAGCCGGATGCTACGACTACAGCCCGTTTCTCCCACTACCACTCCATGTACATTCGCTCAGAAACAAACCTTTTTAACCAGGCCAGAAGCAATAACGCAACCATTTTCAGGCACAAGATAAAAGGGTTCAAGGACTCAAGAGCCACATATGTTTGAAGCACTTATTATGAGCTGCCAATTAATCTTGCAAACGCTTACCAGTGAGGACGTATCGATCAGGATTCTTGCCAGCAAATACCTCTCTAACATTTACTGCTTTCCACATTTTAAAGTTGCTCCTCCTTGGAACCCGAAAACACATCTTGGGCCAGACGTGACAGAATCAATTAAACTCTGTCAGAAACCCATAACAAGGAGATATACAAGTGGAGGGAGTCAAGCCAAACTAGTTTCTTATTTGGTCACCATTTATAGTTTACAGTGTAAGACTTTGAGAAACAATTACAAGTAAAAAAAAGAACTCCCTATAATTTTTAATATAAATAAAGATGTTTTTTTTTTTTTTTTAACTTTAATGAAGATGAGAAAATTAGCAAACAATTTTAAACAATTAAAATGACGGGGGGGGGGGGGGGGCACAAAATAATGGTTCTGAAATAAAATCTAGAAGTATTATTGATTCAAATAATCTAAATCACAATATATGACTAGATTTTACTTTCTGAATAGGAAATGAATGACTAAATAGATCCGTTTTAGTCAAGAGCAAAAATTGTAATCGCCTTGTTAATTTCCCTTTTCAATTCAATAAACGTACAGCTCTGCAGTTGATTTAGATACATGATTTTTCTGTCACTAGTAACAGCTCAGTACATTATGAATACGAGGGTGACCTTTTCATTTCATACACCAACCTGTCGCAGGCAGGGAACAACGGTGTGGCTGCTGAAACATCACGGGTCTTATGAAGACACCTGCAACATGCACCAGAGGAGACGAATGACAGCAATCCCTCAGTATTCTAGGGAGAGGTCTACAAACTGGACAGCATGTAGTTACTAAGCCTGGGCTCAGAATTGAGGGGCAGAGAATGGGGCATGTCAAGCTTTGCAGCATTCATCTGTCTTCACAGAGCAATCAGTTGTGGCATCCAGTCGCTGTTGGCAAATCTTACTGAGCGGTTAATAAACATGGCATGCTATCGGTCTTCATACTGTCAACTTTAGGCTGAAGCCTGTCGTGAGGGCCGATTCCAAAGGTGGGTTTATCGAACCTCGAGGGTTTGAATACCAATGCTCGTTCTCGGTGGGGATCTTTTCTCATCCTTCGCACTGTCTGCTCTGTTCATCTATAAAAATGAAAAAGCGGTGTCACCAGCAAAAGGTGACAAGATCTTCTGATTTATTAAGAACCCTCAACATAAATTTATGCAACCGTCCATGCACCCCAATTACATGGGGGAATGATCCTTGGCCAATACGTCAAACTACCAGAGCATATCTTTGACACAGCGGAACCTTTGCAAAAGTTTTTAAGTGTATCCCAGACGACAATTAGAGAAGACATAAGCATGACTTAATGCTTCAATCATCATTAAATCTAACAGGGAGAAAGTTCTGCTGTGCAAGGTGAAATCTAATTTCTTAAAATGTTCACCTCCTGCCCTTTCAATTTAAATTCATTAATATTCATGCTACGACTCTCCTTAGAGCCCATTCTGACCAAAAGAAAAAATGACACTACATACCAAAAGCCTAACATCTCTCCACAGAGTAAAGGAATCGCACACCAAAGGGGAAGAATCGGAAACAATTTACCAATAATGCAAGAATATATGTTCAGTGACAAAAGAAAACGCAAATTTGTTGGCCTTCAAAAAGCTTGGCATGCCGAACCAAACAACAAAATTCAGTTGCACAGCCTAGCCTAATTTCCAGGCTCATTTCAGAAAGACCACTTCAATGATACTGTAAAACTCTGTTAATAACACAGACCTTGTTCTGAACCCAATATAAAATGGTCGCCCTTGAAAACAAGGCACACATCATAACAATACGCCTGTGACATACTCGAAACGCACAAGGACCAGCACAGGCTATTAACTTTTAAATATGCCATTTGCAAAACAATCCTACAAAGTCAATGGCTTCAAATGTCTCATAAAACAGGAAGCTTACAAGATTTTTTTTATCTGAATGCTGAGAACAACAAGAGCTTGAGCATGTGTCTATATAACACATGAGCTAAATGGACATGTAACGGCACAATGAGAAACAATGCAATCTTGAGAAAGACCGTAAAAGAGCCAGTGTGACAGGAATTAAACCAGTGGGACCAATAAATAACCATTTCTCTCTGGATCTTGCGATACATCAGGAGAAAATGTGTTTTTCTATATTACCTATGAGGCCAATGATGCCTTTGACAATCACAATGGCAAAATCCTAAGCCTCTTCTGAGGGCAACCCAGTCTAGAGTCAGAAATGCTACATCACCAAAGTGAATGTGGGCAAATGCCATTATCCATGACAGCAGTATTTAACAACCACTAGTCGGAATCATTCTGCCCTTGAAAAAAGAAAATATTTCCATTCTGTGGTGGATTTGCAAGAAAAAGAGCTGGGACACCTCTCTAACATCATTTTCCAGCCCCCCCAAAAAATAGTCATCTAGTTCTAACAAATGCTCACTAGATCAAAACTAAACCAAAAGATCCTCGCTAGCTTTTGAAGCTTGAGCAAGCCACTGATTTGTGTTTTTGACCACTGAAAGGCTTGCTGTCTCTGTGCATTTCATAAACAGCTTTGTCTTATAAAGCAAGAGTTGGTAAAATGAACAGGAAAACAAGAAAGCATTCGGGTAGATCTTTTCTCTTTTTCTCTGAGCTGCTTTAAACTTGAAGAAAGAAAAACACCTCAATAAGGATATATAAAAAAAAAAAACAACAAGATAAAACATGGAAATGTACTTATACATGTACTTATTATACATGTCATTAGAAATTAGTGCAATATAAAGCCAAGCATTTCAACAATTTATTTCCAAGATAAATCATGGTTCATGGGGCTTAGCAGTTTTTCAAAGCATGTAGCACCATTTGTGTTTGGGTCAAACTAATTGAAATATTTGTTTTGGGGGGTTCAGAGGCAATTAATCTTGGCCTATTTATCTGCAGGAAAACAATTTATTCGGCTCCTCTGGATATTTATTAAATGCAATTACAAGACATTTCAGGAAGAGTGTAATACAAATTCCCAGGACCACTTCTCCTAGATTAAAACTCTAAATGTTGGTCTAAATGTGGCTTTAAACAGCGAGCCGCAACTTCAGTCCCTAGTGGAGCAGAAAACCATTTCAAATATTTCAAAAAGGAACTACGTCTTTGTGCTTGAGGAGCACTCAATGATTCATCCTGTTTCTCCAGAAGGAGACAAGGCATTAAACACGCTCACTTGCATTTAAAGTAACTCTTTTTGCTGTCTTTCCCTAAGCATTGCTGGGCTAGCATACATAATTTGGGTTTTTACTGTCATTTAAATGTAAAAATCACAATGCTTTTGATGGACTAAAAGAAAACGTGCAATTTTTTTTTTTTCAATCTGCAAAGAAAATAAGCAGCTCAAGGTCACAGTCATGTTAACATGCAATCACCCTTAAGCAGGAGACAGTCATTTAATCTTCATTCGGAAAGGACAAAGCAAACATCCTTCATGAATTTAAATATCGTGTTTCCTTCAACCCATTGTTTGAAATACACCATCTACACTCTGGAAGCAGCCAAAGTCATAACAGCTTGAGATAGTCTACACTGAATGCTGCACATCACCGTAAACTTAATGAAGTCAGTTCACTTTTTTTTTTTTTTTTTTACAAATCTACTTCTATTTGATCAATTTCTATAAAAGTAAAATAACTTCCCTCTTTTCAGGATGGAATAATGTCTTTGCAATGTCAGAATCATGGACGTGTCAACGCTGAACCAGGTGGCTCTAGCCCTGTTCCCAATCCGTTCAGTACATACCACCATTCACTGAATACGTTCACCTTCCCCTCGACAAGGGAAAAATAAGAGTGATTTGTTCCTTTCAAATAAAGCTTATGATTAACTGTCCGGAAAAGTTCTGACAAGAAAGGCGACTGAGACAGTGACATGCACTTACTGAGCAAAAAGCAAATTATGGCCAGTGTGAACGTACAACAAAATTTACCAGACGGAAAATCAGTTTATATACTTGTGGAAAACTGGAATTAAAACATTTTTGAGGACACAATGATATATTAGAATAATGCTGATTACCAAAAACCATGCATATACAGACACCCATTATTAGCTTGTTGGGCTATGAGAGTCACGGTAATATCGCACTCGCGATGAGGCAAACCTGCGATAGGTCCATGAGAATCTTTCAGTGAAGCACAGTTCTGTGATCAGTAGTAGATCTCCAACCAAAAGCCAGAGGGTGCGCTCGCATGGAATTTCCAAATATGCCCCGAAAAAACAACCCGGGAAATAAAGCTGAATAAACCGTTTAACCTGTTAACTGTCACTCACGTTTTTGAAGATAGACATGAATGTGCATGATACAAACATAAATTTGTATAATTCATGACTGAAAACATTTTGTAACATGATTTTGATGTGCCATTTACATGGTAATTTCAAGTGATATATAACTTCTGATGATTTCTAAAATGTGATAGAGAAAAAGGCAACGAGGACATCTTTTTTTTTTAAACAAAGGTGAAAGCTCCTTTTGTAATGTAGATTTCTGAGGGTGCACTCTTGTCATAAATTCATCTATTACTTTTCCTACATAATTTTTAACAAAAAATATTGGTAAAATATATATTTGGGAGTCTTAGACCTTTTCAACGATATATAGTTTGTCAAGATTAGATTAGATTTGATTGTAATATAGTATAGTCAATGTAGGCGTCCCGTATACGGGACGGGGTGACATTTAACAGGTTAAACTGCTTTCATTACTATTTCGTTACTTAAAACACATGACTACAACAATATATTGAGTTATTTTTATAATTATCTCACAAAATGATTTATTTCAAACAATCAACTGATGTAATGTAGTGATTTGAGTAGAAATATATTATATGTGGTATTTTCACATGCTTTCAGGAGGAGCAGTACCGTATTTTGAGGACTACAAGTCACTTTTTTTCATAGTTTGGCTGGTCCTGCGACATAGGTGCGACTTATTTATCAAAATTAATTTGTCATGAACCGAGAGAAATGAACCAAAAGAAAACCTTACCGTCTACAGCCGTGAGAGGGCACTCTATGCTGCTCAGTGCTCCTATAGTCTACCACTGAAAACAGAGCGCCCTCTCGCAGCTGTAGACAGTAATGTTTTCTCTTGGTTCTAAATAAATGCAACTTATAGTCCAGTACGACTTATGTTTTTTTTTTCCCGTGACGTATTTTTGGACTGATGCGACTTATACTTAGGTGCGACTTATAGTCCGAAAAATACGGTATTTACTACACAAAGTCATTGTTCACTGAGCTTGTCGGAGAACTATGGCTCTGTGTTGTAAATGCAGCTCCATCTGAAAGCAGGTGATGGAGATTTACTGCAGATTTACTACAGAACCAGTTTTACTGATGAGATGTGCATGACTATTGCATGCGATTTATCGTCCAGTCCTAGTGAGAATATTTTAGTTATGTGCCTTCAAACTGACGAATTCAAAGTACGTATAACAAAACACACCTCTGCTTCAGAAAGCACTTACACATAATTTGTCAAAATGATCATGCAATCAAATGCATTCGCCTTCAGAAAACTGTAGTAACAGTTGATATACACTTTAAAATAATATAAAAAGTTACTTTCAACCTAATGTTCAATTAAGAAAACCAAAAAGTCATTACGCTTTGTATAACTGTCAAACAGGACCTCATTTCAGCATAAAAAGTAAGAGTTTCAGTGTTAACAATTCTACTAGTTGTTTAGGCAATCAACGAGATGCTTTTGAAAACCAATCTTAACATCCCCATATACTAGCTTACTGAATAAGTGATCTGCTTAATATACCTGACAATAGTGTTTTGCAGGATGACTGGAATGTTTTCTTGATCAATCAGCACCTAGGACAGGAACTATTCACTCTACAATTCACCGCACAAAGCCACTGCTGATTTGCACACTTCTGCCAGGTATGGGTCTGGACACCCCACTGTAGTACAGCATTCAACTAAAGGATGTATCATTTCAATTGAACAGAAGCTGGAGTAAATTAGGGGAATCGTGATTCAACTGAGTGAGCATAATCAATTATTGTGTACAAGAACAGAATGGCGACATTTTTCCAATCACTGACTACGGTTGAAAATAACCATCATTCCAAGCCATCACTCCTAGTTTCAGAAGTCTATAGAGCTCACTCAAGTGTTCTATGTGCCAGGATGAAAAAAAATTGCACAAAGAGAGAAAGAGGATAGAGGCTAAAGCACCCTTTATTGTATGTTATGATACCAGCTCTGCCAGGCTCTATGACTTTGGAGTTAGAAACAAAATGTCAGTGGACATTTCATTATGAGAAGGGGAAAAATAAAAAGAGGTTGTCGAGAGTTCACGGTGTGGACTGCAGCTTATCAAAACTGCATTAGAAAAGGGGGAATTATAGAGCAGAAGACATCCGAGCACTAATCCAGCACAATTTATTTGTTATCTGCCATTAAGGTCATTTTTGATTGAACACTGCAACAAGTGAACACTTTACGATGAGGTTTGATTCGTCATTGTTGGTTAACCACATAAGTTAACATTAGCTAGTAATGGACAGCGGCATTACTACCCTTTAATTTCAACAATTTACTAATACACTGTGCTCAGAAATCGCATCCGTTAATATCAGATAATGCACTGTGATTTAACATGAATAAATACATTTACAAATTAATATATGCTGAATATATGCTTATTCAGGATTTGGAATGCATTACGAATACTATTCCCATCCAGTGGTCAAAATGCACACCGCTGTATGCTGCTTGAAAGACGCGTGTTCGCTCTGATGTAACCATGCATGCATGAGAACCACATGGGGAACACATGAGATGCACATTCACTCGCTGACAGCAGGTGGCGCTAAACTGCAGAAAATGCAGTCCTTGGCCTGGAAACCACATAACTAAAGCAGCTGCACTACTTTCTAAAACATATTTAAATAATTTTAAATAGCCATTAAGATTTGTGTATTCACTATAATGTTTGTCACAGTGCCAAATACTTAAGTATTTAGAACTTAGACTATTTATTTTCAAAATAAAAATGTATTTAAATCTGGACTACAACATGCCCTAGATATTAGGGATGCACCGGTTGACCGGCCATAAATCGGAACCGGGCGGTTTTTGATTAAAATACGTGATCAGCAATCAGCCGGTTTTTGGTCTTTCGGCCGATTTCCCCGAGAGTGCGGCTGCGAGCACAGACTACATTGTAATCGTTCGCAATTTCATTTGTGTAGAAGTATTTCGAAATCTGTGCGCAGGACACGGGCAGCCGATCAGTACTGGAAATGCAGAGCTACATGTCTGAGGCACAGATAGCAGAAAGCGATTAGCCGTTGGTGTACTGGCGCACAAATAAGAGCCCCCTTTCCGCATGCACTGAAGCTGTGCGAGCGTTTACTGTACCGGTCCGCACCCTGAGAAAAAGTGTCTCATTCGTCCAATTAAAAATTTTTAGGGTAATGATTCACATCTATATTTTTTTTACTTGAGAGAATAGGCTAGTTATTTATTTCTTATTGCCTCAAGTTAATAAAATATAGATGTAAATCATTACCCTAATTTTTTTTTTTTTTTTTTTTATTGGATGAATGAAAACACTTAGCATCTTTGTTTTATTCGCACCAACATTATTAGATTTTAACATTTTGGAATAATCTATTTATATAGCATACTTTTATTTAGTCTTAAATAAAAAAAGATATTTACCAGTGTCTTTATTTACAAACCAAATGTAAAAACTAAAATACTGAATGCTGATCAAGAAACAACTTATTGAATATGTATGCAGTTGTTTTTCATTTCACATGGTTACAGTTAATCTTTAAATTTAAGGCCAGTTCTATGTAGTTTCAACCCAATTCAAAAACAAAAGCTAAATGCTGATGTCTGTAACATCTATGTTTGTATTGAATGTAGGCTACTTATTGTGCATATACTGCCGTTCATTTCAGATGGTTGGAGTTATTGTTTTCAATAGCCAAAAGCCAGTTTGGCCTATTAAATACCAAATAAACATCTTGTTTATGGACACTTTCCTTCTTTCTTGTTTGTTGCTTAAAAAAAAAAAAAAATCTGAAATCGGTATCAGATTCGGCCAGTTTTTTTTGTAAAAAAAAATTGGTATCGGAATCGGCCATGAAAAATCATGATCGGTGCATCCCTACTAGATATTGTTTGTAAGGGTTTTGATTGTTTATTGTTAATTCATACTTTACATTAGAGCTTCATTAGTTACCAAACTGCCAATGAAAAATTCTTCTGAGCTTTCATTAATCTTAGGTATACCAATATTTAATTAAACACATTGTTAAAATAGAGTTGCAAATATAATTTCATGAGCTAACATGAACCAAGGTTTACATTTTTTAACAAAGATTAACTTCTGTAGCTAATGTAGCTATTGCTCATTGTGAATGTTAATGGTTAACTAATGAGGTAAAGTGATACCTATGGGTCATCGTAGTTCTTTTACCCTATAATTTGTGTAAAACTTTTAACTTAATATATTTTTCCTGTTCTGCTTTACTGTATTTAAATGTGGTTTCTATTATAAGAAAAAGTTATTGAACCTTTTGTACTGTATTAGGACCACTTTTTTAAAACAATTTCAATAAGATAATACCGTATACCATCATAAAAGCATGAGCAATTAAATCGCAACAGGAAAGTTCGATTCCGGCATATCTCTAATTGTTAATCAAATTCAATGAGAATAAGTAAAAACTATCACTATATAAATCACTAAAAAACCAATAGATTTTGTCCCAACTTTAAAGAGCTGGTGGATTTAAAGTGGCAAACGACTCATAAAGTGTGTTCATAACAGAACAGTTTATTTATAGTTATCATTAAGACCATTTAGTATTTGTGCTGTGGCACAGTGCTATCTTTTGGGACAGAAAAAACAATGTTACTTCAACGCATGACAAAAAGCGGTTTAATACATATGCAACAAGGACAAATGACAAGGCACAACAGAGGTCACTACGCATCCTGAAAGAGGTGAAATGGAACTACAATAACCTTCAACACAGAGCTGGGCTGTCGTTTAAATGCTCTACAACACGACTTAGACTTCAACGGGCCTTAATAGAAACTGTCAGTCAAGGAGTGATGCCATAGCTCTGCAGCAGCCGACAGCAATGGTATAAGACCCACGAGGATGAGCGATGAATGAAAATAACAGAATCATCAGAGGTTTGTGCTCTGTCTCTCTCTCTCTCTCTCTCTCTCACACACACACACACCTCCCTACATGGAACAGTCAGTGAGAGACTGCAAACAGTGAGGCATAGATCGTTTAAGTGCCACACCTCACATTTTATCTACTCGTATTTAAATTTTTATAAGAGGTCAGGTCAACTCCAGACCTGCCCAGGTGCTAAATCGTACACAGCGACATGAATTGCTGTACTAAGTGGTAAATGTTTTTTGAGGAAAGAGGAAAAAAAAAAAAAAAAAAAAACAAGTGATTAACCTGCTGTCTTTTTTACCTTTTATGGTAAAGCAGTAAAATGCCATTTGTGTGTCATAAGGGTTGGTATTTGGACAGGATATAAAGTGAGCACAACCTTCTAAACTGTGAATAATAAGGTCTACGGTTTAAAGTTGTTGCTAAAGTGATCAATATAGGATTAATTCTTTCTCTTTGCCATCATATTTACAGCAGTTAGAGGAAAGAGCTTTTAACATTTACAGCCAAACAGTCTGAAAAAACAAAAAAGAAAAAAAAAAGTGACAAACACCAAGCCATTTGACTAGAGGGTGTATTGCACAGCTGGATAATCAATGTTGAAAAACAATGCCCGTGTGAGAGGCTTTTATACCATAAAAACAGATTTGTTTTTCATTAATCATAACACAGTATGATTCCAGTGTTAATATTCTGGGTGACTTTTCACCATTTACGGTCAGCATTAGGGAACAATGGCTTCTAGGGATAAGCATTTTGGTCATTTTAACCCCTTTGCAGTCATGAGGACTACAGTAGTATTGCCCATCTCTAGTGGCTACTGATTTAACGGGATCACTCACTCGAAGGAATAGGCATTATTTACTCACCCTCATGTTATTACAAATCGTTTTTTTTTTTTTTAATGCAAAACGCAAAAGATATTTTTAATATTGTTGGGGTTTAAATAACACTGGACCACATTGACTTATTGTATGGACAAAAAAAAATAACCTTCATGTTTCCCAAAGCAAGTCAGTCATTTAGATTTATAGCGACATAAGCGTGAGCAAATGACAATTTTGCTTTGTGTGAACTATCCCTTTAAGCAAACATGTCAAATTGAGTGCAGCAAGCTTCCTCTGAAATGGACAAACGGTCTCAATCTTTATGCAATTAAAATTGCTTCAGCAAAAAAAAGTACATCATCCATCTCTCTGCAAAGCCAGGAATGTGATTTTTAACAGCAAAATGATCAAGGACCAGGTATAGGGGAAACCATCTGACAGCCCATGTGTGACAGATTTGCGTTTTTATGGAAAGCTGTAAATTTAGCAAAAGCCTCAGGGACAGTAAAGTGCTCCCTTGATGCACTGCATGTGGTGTGATTCGCTTTAATTACACATTCAGATGAGGTTAAAATTGAAAGTCAGTTTTGCGTTTTTGCAACCTGAGGTAAATGAGAAAATATGCATTGACCTGGCTTTTCAAATATTTTTAAAAATAAGCTGCAGGAACTCTTGACTCCAACTTAATTATCATTGGTAAATATTTGGGATAACCAGAGGCCAACAGGTTAGCAGGGACTCATTAAAGCTTGGCTTTAACAAGCAGGTGTCCCTACACTAATCTTCCAAAAGAAGAAAATTGCTGCCGAAAAGGTCAAATTGTAATGATCTGCTCTTACTGTTCAAATGTTATTGCTATTTATGGAAAAAGGAAAATTATTCCAGGCTGCTAAGATAAAATAATTTCAAAAAGCACACGGTTAGGTGAAAGAACAAGAAGAGGAACGATAGAAACAGGGCTCAGTTCGAGTTAAGAGACTTTGGAAGCAAGTTGTCATGAAACAAGACCAGATGTCAATCTTCCCGAATGCCCATGGCAGAGGAAAACGTGAGGAAGAGAACAGACGGAGAGAGAGAGGTGTGGGTGTGTGTGGGTCTCCTGTTCCATCTCCCCTCCGTAAGGCCTTGAAGAGTTCGCATCTGTATTTTCACAGATTCTTCAGATGTTCACCTTCAAGTTGAAGAATTTAAATGTCAAAAGCTTGACACGTCGTACCTTATTACTACCAGCTCGCCTTGTGTACAATCACCTCTACAACAAGAGTCTGGGGGGTCTGAAATTTATTATTAATAAAATGCTAAGGAAAAGCTCAGAACAGGCACATCATGTGAAGTAGTCACGAGAGGGTGGAATAATTAAATACGTGCTTGAACCGCAGCACTCAAAACCATGAGCTTGTGCTCGGCAAAGTGAAGAGGCTTGTTTGTTTAGCAGTGCTCTGCATCGTTAATCATCTGGCTAATCAGTCTGGGCTGGACTTTTAAGTCGAAACCAGATTGACTGCCCGAGTTCGGGGTTACAGCACATACCGGGGCACGTGGTTTAAGGTCCTGAGTAACAATTACACATTTTCCAGGCTAACAAAGGCCTGATCAATCTCTGCTAATCGGCAATTAATTACAATCTATTTTTGAACACTCTGAAAACCGCTTTTGAAAACCTAAGCTGAAAACGGGACGCAGCAGTCCACTGTAATTCAATCCGTGTCTTCACTTTTCTGCCTACATGCACCATTTCTGCTCAAAGATGAAACCTGTAAAATTCAGGTCGCATAACAGTGATTAAAATGTTAGTATTCATCATAAGATTATATCAATTATGAATAAAGGTTTGATTATTTTGGGGCACTGCTCCGAATTCATTTAAATGTGACTAAGGCAAGAATCAAAAGCAAAGATATTGACATGAGATGACAAAAATAAAGACAATTTAAGCCAATTTGAGCAACTCCGAATCATTTATATTCAAGCGCAATAAACTTGGTTACCTTAATGCATTAAGCGCTTAGCTTGGTAAACATAATACCCAGAAATGGCCTTTAACTACATGATGCCTTTTTTTTTATTGCATTTTCATAAACTTTCATAACCATAGCCACTGCCAGAGGCTCTTACTACAAAACTTGGGTTTCATATTAACCTCTTGAGACCTCTCATTTAATTTATAGAATATTAAAGTCTGTTTCACACAGCTGTCGAAAGGCACATCCAATCAAACCTCTCATCCAAAAGAGAAATTTGGAGAAATTTTCCTAGAATTAACTTATTACTGCCTTAAGCAGGTAAATATTTGATGACATTGTCTTCAATTCTATAATGTCAATGCATCATTTTGCTTCAAATTAATAAGGACATAGTTCCAGTTGGTGGTCTCAATTTGGGTTTGAAAAATGTAAAAGGCAGAAAAAAGGAGCCACTGCTATGCTAGCTAGCTAAAAAGAGAGAGGGAGGTTTAAGGAGCAAAACTCCTTCAACAGCACAGTCTCAGCTGTGAGAGCCCATATGCCGTCTGGCCAATATGTCCTTCTATCAAACCAAGTCACTTCAAACAAGGCAGTTCCTTTATTCCAGGAGAAATCATATGGCTAAAAATTGAATTTGGGACACCAATTAAATCTGTATTATTGCGGGGCCTTCAGAGTTCATTTAACAACCCAGACAGAGCATAAATTGAATGTGAGAACAGTTATTCATTCCAACAGAGGGAGGAGGAGCTGCACCTGTCTTTCTCAAATCGAAATCCAGCCTATTGCAACCGATACATTCCTCCATTCAGCAGAGAATAAAAGAGTAAGAAAGACTGAGGGAGAAATCTCTTTACTATCTGATAAGGAAATCCTGAAAGACTATTAAAAAAAAAAAAAATTAAGACTTCTCTTCCCTTAGAAGTTCAGAAATGCCCGTCTTTTAGCAATATGGCAAAACATCTTACGATTTTATACAATAAATAAACATTTTAATCATATCCACCAATAAAGTGCAGTCACTCTCTCTCAGAAAAAAGATTAAAATAAAATCATCTATATAATATCATATTATTTGAATAAAATGAACATTGATTTTATCCAGCAAGAATGGATTACATTTTCTATCGAGTCAACTGCAGCCTTTGCAAGCAAAAGCTCTCAAAGTTTTGGAAGAGAGCTCGCAAAAGGTAACGCCAGGCAAAGTGCCGGCCAAAGCATCCATAGACTCCAGGAGGCTTTAGTCCAGAGGTAGTCGAAAAGACGGACATATCATCTCCCTCATCTGTTTCTCCTGTCTGAACGAGTGAGCAGCCAAAGCGCTGTCATGTCAGCTGTGCTTCAGGGCTGAGGAGCAGCGTTTTGTGTGTTGGGGCAGACATGCTGCAAAGACCCAGTCAAGTAGAAAACCTGTTTGGAAACGACCCGGACACTGCTTGGATGAATCTGTGGCTAAAATAAACCAGCAGCACCAAGGATGAGCAAAAAAAAAAAAAAAAAAACATCACAGAAACGTTCGTCTCATGGATGGCGCTCATCTGTATTCAAAAGACGGCTCTGTCATTCATCTGTTTAGGGACATATGGGACTGCTCTGTGTCATTTAACTGAGGAGGGACATAAAATAAATAATAATAAAAAAGTCTATACATAAGCTGGGGTTTCTATAAAAGGTCCTGTCCAATTATATTAGCCTTTCCAATGCAGTCATGGTAGCACGGCTAATTTTGGATGACATGGCAAGCTTATTACACAGATAGCTGCATATTAGTGATTACTATCACTGCTGGAATCAATCTGGTATGATTTTTCCATTCCAGGCATGAGCACTCTTCACGAAGATCACTTGAAATGGCACTGGAAATCGAATGTGTAATTTGACTTTTATTGAATGCTTGTACCTTATCCATGCCAAACCTCTTGCTAGATGTTATCAGACAGCCATTTTCAGGCTCTCACACTGCAGTGTTAAAAATGGACGGTAATGACAGAGGCGCTTGCTCACTATCCTGGTCTGGAATTACACAGAACTAGCAATGAGCCATCTGGAGTGTGTCAGTGCAGGTTCCCCAGAACACTGATGTGTTTCCAGACAGAGCCGAGGACCTGCTGCTTCCTGACGTTTCTGAAGACTGACATAAATAGTCGCTGACACCTGCGAGACATCGCCTCCCCGAACATCATCATCAGCAGTTTGTGGCACAACACCACTTCGGCTGCCCACACACCGCTATTAACGTGTGACAGAAAAATTATGTTACTGTGTGCTAGGGGGCGAAGAACTTATTTGAACTGAGTTAACCCATCAAGCAGAAAAAATTACTACAAAACCGATTTAAGAGGGGAGTAGCATACACAAATACATATATAAACATACATTTATTAATCGCGCAGCTCTGGGAGCAGCCCTTACTAGATATCTAGAAAGCAACAGATTTGTAGTTATTTCCAACAAACAGATGGAATGCAGTACCACGGCAGCCAAGAACAACAAATCTGATTGGCTGCTTGGAAACAGAAAGATTACTCCATTTGGAAATAACACGAAGATGTGGAAAGAGGCTTGTTAAAACAAAGATCTGTCATGTAGGGAAATGTACGGAGAAAAAAAAAAAAAAAAAAAGAGGTAAGATACGACATTCAGTGCGTGTTAGAAATCGAAAAAATAAATTGGAAATGAGTGTAAGTGGAAATGAGGTAGGGTTTTAACCAACACTTCTTTAAACTACTCAGAACTTTCTTTGGAAAAAAATAATAATTCTGTGACTACAAGATAATAAATGGAGAAACAAAAAAGGAAAACAAATGGAATGAAAGACTGAAAAGAACAAATAAAACCAATACTGGTGAGCAAACAAAGGGAATTATTTGAAAACAACAGCAGTCAAACAATTCCACGCACAGATCAGTATCTCAGGAGGGGGCTTGCGTGTACTGAACCCCTCTTATCAAAAGTTAGGCAAGACTGGAGGTCTTTATACAACACTACCCAGCAAACGTGATGTGTGCACTGTCCCTGAAATAAAACTCCACTCTCCTTCCCTGCAGGAGAGCGTCTGTCTCAGGTAGCAGGTGGGTACCCAGCATCGCCATTCAGAGATGTGGGACTGTGGAAGGGGAAAAGCAGTAAACGAGAAGGAAAAACAATGTTTGACGTGCACTTACATTGCCCATGTACTCTGAGAGCAGATCCTGTAGCGCCTGTCGCACAGAGTTGCATTCGGCCACGATGCGCTCCCGCCGGTCGTCACGTGTGCAGGAGGAATCAGCCATGAGGGCGGCGCCACTTATGATGCTTTCCAGACGCTCCTCGAGAGAAGGCCGGAACCTCTCCTCGTTGAAACTCAGCGGGTCCACGATGATCTGCTTCTGCAAGGGGAGAAAAAGAGACAGAATAAATCATAAGATGATTAAAAGTAGGAGGACGACGACAGGAAGATTAAGCACTTTCTCTGAATTAATGCACTAAAATATTGCCATTCAGCGTTTCTCTGCAAAACAGGGGGTGAGATTTATGATTTCACATACCAAATATCCAACTTTAAAAGACTTTGACAGTTAAACGGCAGTCATTATTGGCTGTGCGGACTGAAGAGGATTTTGGAATCTATCTCCCTGGACTCCGAGGCACAAACTGTGATGTTCATTAACTGGACGAATCAATAATTCACAAGATCTGAGATGATGGTCTGGGGCTCCTGATGCAATTTCAGGCCAACGGCTTTTGCTCAATCAGAGGCTGCATTAGTTTGCCTGTGCACTTCCTTTTAAATCAACTCTATGTAACAGACGGCATCTGAAAAGCCATTTGTACTGTCTTCTGGGGATGAACAGGGGAAAAATATATAAAGCAAGCGGGACAAAATCAAGCTTAACTGCAAATTATGTAAGATCACAGACTCTTATCTCGTATGTGGTTTTCAACAGAGAGAACTGCTTTGGTAAACACTTTAGTACAAGTGCATCTTTAAGGCTACTAACCCTAAACGGCAGAGCAATCGCATTTCAGCCTAGGGCAACAAAATGCAGTTGCGCATATAAAACACTTCTATTTTTCCCTCCTTGAGCCAGGATGACATTTGAGATGTCCCTACATGTCCTCTGCTTGGTACACTCACTTGGGGACATCACACTCCCCCTCTCAAAGAATAAACTTGTCAATGTGTGGTGCAATTAAAGAGACAGGAGAGACAAATGTGCCAGAAAAGCGATAGCTGCCTAGAAAGAAAAGAAAAAAGGTGGAACAGCTGCAGGCGGAGTTAATCTTCATATTCAACAAATATTATACATTATTCAACAATTCAGTTGTTAGAATCGGAGTTTATTAGCCTCATCTCATCTGACCTCCTTTACTTGCGTGTCACGTTGGCATGGCAACAAGCCTCTCTCTCTGACTCACTGCAAAGTTGCTCCGGCTTCAAATTAAGCAGCAAGAAGCGATGTGGAAAAAATGTGCACGTGTGCAGAAGTTTCTGCACGGTCACCAGGAAATTAAAGTAGCACATGATCTGAGGTACCGACATTCCCCATCTCATATGAGCGCACACCCAACCACTTTTATGTTAGTTAAACAATATATGTAATAAAACATATGCAATATTTTGATGCACTGACTTTTACCCTTTGTAAGCTAACGCGACATTGCCCATAGCGTCACCCAAACTATACACGAAGGCCAATATTTTCTGATGACTGCTTTAGTTTTAACCAGGGCTTTTTGTTGCTCAGGGCCCCTGCCACATTCAAAGCAATACAGATCCCAACAGCCAGGATTAAGAGAAGCAAAGCTAGTTTAACAACAATTATGGGAAACAAGCCTTGGTGATGCTTGATGTTTTCATTCTGTTAGCCACAAGGGCAGTTGGCTTAGCAGCCTTTCACAAAGAATAGAACAGAAGTGTTTCGAGACGTGCCTTTAAAGAGTTAAGCAGAGAGTTGTTGAAGGGAAAACATGACGCAAGTAAACTCCACAGAGTGAGCTAATTGTATAATTCAAAATTGTTTCGCATTTTTGTACGGATTCAGCATTTTATGATTTCACTTATCTATGAAAATTATCTTTTAAAATTATTTCTGCAATTCTCAATTTAAGTAATCTAGTAGGCAAAATGTCAACACAGGGCTAACTGACATTCAGTAATACAAAACTAAGAGTATGATGATGATGATATATCAAAGAAAGAAGGTACTACAGCAGCAGTTCAGCTTTCTGTAGATAGATCTGATGAGATAAGCTCCATACTAGGGCTGTGCGATTAATCAAAAATCGCAATAAAATCATGATTTGAGCATGCACGATTACTAAATCGTTTTATAGCACTCTAACTGGTTTTCTTTTGGAAATATGTTTCAAATTTATAATGAATGCATTTATGACGGTAAAAAACTGAAATCGCAAAACTGGTAAAAAAAGATCATGATAGGTTTTTTGTGTCCATATTGCACAGCCCTACTCTACACAGCATTTTAAAAATCCCTAAAAAAGCAGCAAGTAAGGCATAAAAACAGGGCCGATCACATAGTATAGCACAATCAATATAATGGATGTCCGAGGGCTCTGATAACTCTAGCAGCCGCAGGTACACTAACAAGCTGCAGGCAACTAGAAATCTCAACGTGCTTTGTGCAGAGTTTTGATTGGCTAAGAGAGCAAAAAAAAAAAAAACGGACATTTGTTTCACTTACAATTAACCATGTTACACGGTTAGTCTTGGGTCACCACAAATCCATAGTTTTGAAAACTCTTAATTCATTTAAAGCAGCTCAGATTAATATGAACCATAAGCAAAAATAAATAAATCTAAAAACAATTTTGTTGTATCATTAAATTTTGTCACAGTGCATCCTGCTGCCTGTCTTCACATGATTAAATTATCACCTCCTAATGGTTTTGAGATGAAAAGGACAAGAGAACAGCAAATGACAAAGGCCTGATGCTGTGTAATCCAAAACTGAGTGTAAAACAAAGAGGAATGATACAGGTGATAAGTCAATCGACAAATGTGACAATGCATCTTGGAATCCAGTCAGAAGCAGAAAAAAAAAAAAAAAAAAGTATGTCAGTTCATTGTTGTAGTATGAAGAGGGATAATTGCAGCGTGTAAAAGGGAAAAAGGGAATGAGAGATGGGTGGAAGGGAGAGAAAGAGTGTGAACAGAGAAACTGACTCATGCTACTACACCTACAGCTCTGTAGATGACTAATGAATTCTGCATTAATCTATCAACTTCCAGATGTACTCGCAGTCAAGTGGGAAGATGAAAAAAAAACTGGTGATTTCATCCTACGAGAGTGAGGAAGCAAAAAGAGATGATATATATATATCTATATATATATAGATATATATATATTAGATATTTTATATACTCGTATAAATTCCTTGTAGGTTACTGAGCATGTGAGCCCCAGAGACAGCAGATTTTGAAGATCAGAGCTTTCTAAAGTCCCTGAGCTCAGAACCAACAACCCCAGAGACAGTTTGGAGAAACTAAAGAAGCACAAAAACTCACAAAACAAGACAATAACCCATTTCCTCAATAATTAAAGGCCCCAGAACTAGGGATGAGTGCGCACTTTTGCAGAAGACAAAGAAAATCAAACTGTGAAAGAACAGAGTGACAGGGTTTTGATTTGATATGCGAGAGCTCTCTTTAGCAGAGCGATGCCACTTCTGATACCACTGTGTGCAAAACTGAGCAATGAGCAAGCCCTCTTGCCACAAGAGATGGAGACAAGTATCTCTGGTGACTGATTTGTTGCAAATTTAACAGGAGGATGCCGAGGAGGTTGACCTTATTGACTTTATTCATATTGCCCAGGCAAATATATGATACATTATAACAATTGTTGAAATGAGCTGAATCTAATAGAAGCCCTCTAATTAGGGATGTTAGAGATTAAATTATGTTGTGCTAATCTCTTAAAGCCTTCCCTCATCATTTCATGACTGAAAGCATTCATTTCAAAGCAGCAAATAAAAACAGTATATCCTGTACATCAAGAGCAACAGTCTGTAAACACTCCTCTAGCATCTTCAAGCTTCATTTGCGGCACCTTCTTCAGTTAATGCAAAAACTACAGATTCAAACATATTGTACTGGAGATCAGCAGAGAGTTTTAAGATGTTTTTATGCTGCTGTCCATCAGCAGGATGGAAATTAAACACCCACTACCAGAAGTATTTTTTTTTCTTGACAAGGCAACTAAATTGACAACTTCGGAGAAAATAAAGTGTATAAAATAGGGAAGTGCGATATGACCATTTTTGATCATGGACGATCTGCTTTTGAAGACATATTGTAGTATCGTGCTACTGCTCACCTCCATCTAAATATACTATAAGTATAGTAAGGCTGCACAATTGATCGCTTGCGATGGTCATGTGTGTCTCATCAGTATAGCCGGTTCTGTGATTAGTACTAAATATCCATCCCCTGTTTTCAAATGGAATGGCACTTACTACACAGAGCCGTAGTTCACTGACAAGCTACGCAATACCGCGCCATAATCGCATGCAGTTATGAACGTGATATTGGGTAGCTTGTCAGCAAACTACGACTCTGTATATTAAGTGGCGCTCCATTTAAAAGCAGGTGATGGACATTTACTGCTAATCACAGAACAGGCTATACTGACGAGACACTCATGACAATTGATGCGATTAATCGTGCACCCCTTTTTTTTGTTCAGTGTGTCGCAGTAATCCCTCATCATGAATGCTAAAGCATTGTTGTTGTAGGGCCACAAATATTTTCCTCCATTGTAAAATTACACCTAGCAGGACCAATAACCATTGCCCCCCTTTAGTTTTAGCATGTTTGAAGGCTTGAACAAAAGGTACTTCTGTGCTCCTATTGGCCAGTGTCATAGTTGTGATGGAACTAGTGTATGATGGGAAAAAAAAAAAAACATGCAAGTTTTTTTTTTCTTTTTAGATATTAAGGTGTTTTAAATATTTACCGGAAAAAAAAAAGTAAAAAAAAAAAAAAAACAGCTTAAATGCCTTGTTCAATTCAATTTCACAGGCATAAGCTAAAAGAAAAAAAAACGCTGGTAAAATTCTGAATTTAGCGGTCACTGTGGCTAATGGAAAAAATAAAAGTTAACTTCCCAACCTGTCCATCAGGAACAAACTATTCAACAATATCTATTACTTAAAACTACAGGTTGCATTTGCTAGACCAACAAATTCAAAAGTAATATGTGCAGGCACCTTATGCACAAAACACAGTTTGTACCATTATAACCTACTTTTTTCCTTTTATAAGATCTCTATGGCAACATTTCAGTTCGTGCATATCATTTGAATTTATTATTTCACTAACTGATTGTTTAAAATGTTGAGAGTGCAACAGACCAAACACGGTGAGACTAATGATTTGCATCCTATTTTGGAAGGAGCCTAACTGTTCAAAGTGCAAACAAATGAAGGATAGCTAATGATCACTTGCTACCCTTAACCTCACATTAAATTTAGAGACTCTGATCTGAACCATTTAAAACATTTCACAACAGGATATAAATGTACTGCTTAGTCAAATTGTCATGTTTTTTCCCATAAGTTCTTGGTGTTGACCTGACTCAACCCTGCAACAAAAGTTCAAACTCATGAAAGACTCTGAGGTCAGTAGCTCAGCTTTGTTTGGACATACAAATGTAATCTGATCCAATCCTGGATTACGGTCTCCTAGACACAATTCAATCACACACTGGATGTGTCAACAACTCGCTGCTCTCACGCTCTGTTGATAAAATTGTGTGGAGCAGTTGCAGAGGGTGATGGAACAGCTTTTAGATCCTACACACAATATGCCCATCTTCACCATTGGCTTCATAACAACGTTGCACTTTTCACAAACCCAAAAGCAGAAACTGACCAAAAGTTCCAAAAGTCAAGACATTTTTAGCCTAAAGCCTGATCTTTCTGCAGACCTTATGAAGATAAAATATTGATTTAGCAATTAAAGAATTTTTAACACATTAAGTCAAGCCTAAGGTCTGCAAGGAGCTGCATATTTCATAACTCTTCGACATAACCTTTTCCATGAATTCTGAATATTTCACGATCTATAATCCAATACCTAAAGCTGGACCAAGCTGTTCACTGCCTTTTCACACCCTTACTGAAAAGCGCATAAACCTTCCTGTTGCACCTCAACACAACATGCAATATGGCATCTGTCCCAATACAACGGGCAAAAAAAAAAAACACCCATTCCCTAAATTACAACGCTCACAGAGCACATTCCCTTCAATTAGAGAGAGGCCAATTCTCAGTTTAGTCTTGGTCATGTTCCTGAATGACAATTCTTCACTGACACAGCTTATTAGCTAGCTATTTCTGTCTGGATCAGAGAAACTGGCCCAAAAATGTGACATTCAAAGCCCACGGACTTACATCAAAGTTGTTGAGGGCGTAGGCCAGCTCTCCTCCACCTGCAGACTGGGAGAAGCTGGAGTCCTCGCTGCTGGCAGCCTGAGCTGCATTAGATATGCCGGAGACAGCGTGCTGCAGCTGCTTGTAGATGAGGTCCCGGTTGGCCTTGTACGCGGCCACGTCTGGGTGCTGCAGACAGGCATGAGAAGCAGAGTACAGCATGGGAACATTCCTCTGAAGGATGCCGCGAGCCGCCGCCATTTGGTCCTTGTGATGGACGTCCTTGAGTTCCTGTCATATGAAGAGGGAGAGTTCAGTGGTGATGCGACAGGCCTGTCATAATAAGGACATTAAAGAGAGCCCCCAAGGGCCCACACATGCTCATAATCAGATCATGATCATACAGCCTGGCAAATATGCCATGCAGAAACACGTGCCATGTGGAACCAAATTAAATATGATAACTTCTGTTAAGTGAGCACACTGGGTAATTTCTCTACTTTTTTTATTGCCAGTGTACATAAAAATGAGTCAGAACAAACTTTTTTTTTTCTTCAAGCCATAAGTGTCACATTTTTAAGATGACGTGTCAAGTTAATAATCAATGGCCTGCTCCATACGCACTCCGTCTAGCTGTTTGCAAGAGGGAATGCGTCCTGCGTGAACGCCCTCTAATCTCTAAAGTGTTGCTGTTCCTGCCCCATACTTAAAGTCAGTGTGCAGTGTTGACACAAATTGCTGTCTGTCAGAACACAAGTTACAGTCAGAAAACAGACTTTGTGTCCAGTTTGAGTATAGTTGACACAGGATTCTGATCTATGTGAAATGTTTTGAAGATGAGAAAAAAAAAAAAAAAAAGGGACAATTTTTGTGTTTCATGATCGATCTTTGCTGTCAAATCTGAGATCTCCCAAGTGTGGACTAGCACTCACTGAAAATGACTTCTGTTCTCAGTGGAAAAAAGCCTAACTCCTGAAAAGGGAGTAAAAAAAAAATAAAATAATAATACTTTTTTCACAAATAAAAAAAAAAAACCTTGGGAGGGAGACTGTAGCATCTGCCAACTGATTCACAAAAGTATCTTCTTTAGAGGGCCCAATGTAGCATGAGAGGGGAAATCATGCTGAATAAATAAAATGAACAGCTCTACTCCATATTCGAATGGAGAAATAATTAGCATTGTCAAGATATAATAATCTCTCTCTATTGCAAAGCAATGTTCTTTCTATAAATCAGTGAGCTCACCTGGAAAATTCAACCTTGAAATCAATCACTGCTGAATACTGCTCATCCTGATATGCCACAAGAAATCTCAAAGACCCAATTCTCATATCATTTAAATGGATTTTGTCACTCTAGCTGCTCCAACCCAGTTTGCTTTCCCCTCCCCGACCGGTACAAAGAAGATAGTCCGTGCTAACATGCATTAAATCTTCAACCATTACTACATAGCTCCTCATTGTACATGTGGGTGGAGGATGTAATGCTATTCGAAGTCCGTACATTGGCAAATGAAATCTCTTCAGATTATGAGAACATTGGGTACGAGGAGTGGCTGCATTTTACCTGCTGCCTCTTGGCTGCCATCATGTTCAGTTTGTCCACCTCTGGTTTCAAAGCTTTGTACTGGATACCCAGGTCCTGCTCAGTGCCAGCGTTACGCACCTTCACCAGGCTCTCCTCAACCTGTGGGTCAAATATAATAAACCATTAAAGAAAAAAAAAGCCTTAATCTACAGTCTATGTTTTAAGTGTGACATTTGAAAATCATTCATCCGTTCATGCTTTGTATTTCTTAATCACCATAAAACTATTAAAAGGCCCTACTGGGATATATTAATATTTAGAACTTATTGTGAGCTTTTCCTCTTTCTATTGATAGAAACAAAAGAAAGCACTGAAGAGAGGGTGAAAGATCAGACTTTACTAGCTGGACATATAAAACATCTAAATACTACGTAAATATTTTGTTTACAATTATTTACAGTATATGCACACTAACAAAGATATAAAAATGTACATACACATACATTATATACACAAATGCATTGATTACTTTGCTAAAATAAGGAGAAAACTAAGCTGTTCAACAAAGTGTCTCAATATGAAATTGTACTGAAAAAATGATTAGTGACAACCAGCGAGACAGAAAATCTGAGACCAACATTCAAACTGTAATCAGTGCAACTCAGTGCAAAAAAAAAATATATATATAATAATTCTCTCTCATGATTTTACCTTTCATAGGTTTATTCTAATTCAACAAATACATTTGCCACATCATTAGTACATAATGATAAATATTTCATGGTCACACAAGCACACTTAAAAGCTTCTCATTTGATCATTCAAGCTGAGCTCCCAGAACGATCCAATGAAAAATAAAATAAAAAAGCAAGAAAAACAGCACCTACTCTTCCACAAGAAAGCTTCTGCTTCCACTTCCATCATGAACTTCAAGTGAAAAAAGCTGGCATAAGCCCTAATCAGGCTGTAATTGTTTCTCAGGGGGACGCAAGTGATTTTCATCATTTACCGGGGGTAGTCAGTGATTTAATTGCCGTCCGAATCCAGGATGTCAGTGTTTTTCCTCTCACCACCACTGTAATAGTCCCCGGCCGAATTACATACCACTTTCTCACAAACACCAAGGTCGTGAGTCATTTTAATCGCTGTCCGAATCAACATCTGACCTACGTGAAGAAATCGATTCAAAATTCCATGCTTAAACCCTTTTTGAGCACTCCCGAACACCGTAAGGTACGTTAACTGTTGTACTTCGGTTTAATTTGCATGCATATTTCTAAAATGCTGGAAAGTATTTTCAATACTGACCATAACTGCTCACAGCGGCTGGGAGCAGCAAGAGAAAAGCAGGCAAACATTCAAAATGGGTCTTATGGCAGCAAAAGGTATGCAATACAATTTTAAAATGTGTATTATAAACTGATATATACACATACCTATATTGCATATAATTATATACAACTATAGCTCATCGATATATCATTTTTAAAATGAAGATTTAAATAATGAAATGCATAGGATTATAGATTTATAAAATAGGCTTGAAAAATACATTTTACATAGTAAATACATACATAGTACATATAGTACATAGTATTTTAAATGCATTTTACACAATAAGATTTAATTTAATTATAAAATTAATTGTATTTTCAGCAGACAATTGTGTGACTGGTCACGTGAGCAGTGCGTTCCTGGGTTCGTAGAATCACAGAACTCGCTCCTCCTCTGTAAATAGATCACCACCCGAATCCATGAGGTGATATGTAAATGTATTTTTACAGACGGCCACAATTACCTTCTGAATTGGGCTATAAAAACCGAAATTCTAAGACTGAAAAAATAACCCACCTGTATCATCATACATTTACAATGAAGGGGGCTTTTCACAGTCATGCCAACATGGTGAAATCGTTGTGCACAAATGTGACAAGACCTCTCTACTCTGCATAGGGACTACACAAAGTGTGATTCAATTGTGTGTTGTTTGCAGAAAACAGAGAGAGGATGTAATCTAGTTTGTTCCAACAACCTATAGACTAAATGCAAACAAATCTAATATAAAACCGAGGTGTATGTGAGAAACAAATTTTAGGCTACAGGAATGCTGGCAATATCCAGATTCCATGCAGGGCTTTCTTTTTAAATATGAACCGTTAACATTCACACATAGTAACTGGGTTTGCTGTGCATATAATTACTTTTGGAGGAAGTTCAAGAAGAGTTGGGAAGTAAACCCAGAGGGTAATAAAATCACTGACACCAGTGCAGATGATGAAGGGGTAAATAGGACTAAACTCAGGCAACTATTTGTGTGCTTTACCCAGCCTTCTGGACCAAAGCCAGTTCTCTGCGGTACTCCCTTTGGCTTTAGCTTTTTCTCAGATCCAGAAACTGACGAGGGGTAGAGATAAATAATAGGGTTATAAAAGGACATTTGAAATCAGTGGTGGACTAAGTCTAAGTGATACAGCAAGATACAAAAGTTCAAAATAACCTTGCTATCAGCCAACTAAGATTGTAAACATTAGAACCAGTTATAAACATGAACACATTTTGGCTTATTTCCAGCTCAAAACTTTGAGTTTGAAAAAGTGTCATATTTCAAAAAGACCAGACTGATACTTTGCCAGAGAGTTTCTGCTGGTTGGCATGATGTGAGCCACTCCAAAATGAAATGGAAATTGCTGGGCACATACTCTGTCCATTTTCACATAACCCCTCCAGGCATGTCTAGAGTGATCAAAATGTTAAAAGAATCATTCACCCAAAAATGAAAATTGTGTCATCATTTACTCTCGACAGACACCAAAGGTTCTGGCATTTCTTAGAAGTGAAACGTGACATGCAAATAAATATGCATATGCATTAAAGAGATTTGTGAGCTACAGCAGAGGGTTAGATGAATAGTGGATATAATGACTTAAAACTAATGCATGGCTTCAGAAAACTTGTATTATAGGGTGAGAATCATATAGACCACTTTTATAGGTACTGTTTTAAGACTGAAAAGCCTATGGTTATCATATATCATGGAAAACAGCATCTCTGGTTTAATCTCCACACAGGTCTGGAACTACACTAATCTTCCAAAGTTTGGGGTCTGTAAGATTTTCAATGTTTGTAAAAGACGACTCATGCTTACCAATTCAATTATCCAAAAACAAAGTCATACTGAAATATTACATTTTAAAATACATTTTATTTATCTTATGGCAAAGCGGAATTTTTAGCAGCCAATGAAATTTGATTTTGATGTTATTATTATTCACTTCAGAAATCTTTATAATTCGTTACTCAAACATTTATTTTTATTTCATGTTGAAAATAATTGTGCTGCCTAATTATAATCAATATTTTGGGTGATTTTTTTAATTACAATAATTAGACAATATTTTGTCGAAAGATATGTATGACTTTTCTGGACCTTAACAGTGTACCTTCCTTGGCAGTCTATGGGACAGTCACAAGCCTCTCGGGTTTTTATCCAAAAACACAACACAAAGCTTTTATGGTTTTGGAATGACATGACTATTTTAGAAGGAAACCGACTGTCTTCACAAAATGTTCAATATCATTTTCATTGCATCTTGCATAAAATTCCTGATAAAGCAGCATTTGTGAGCAGAGTGCTTCATTCATACAGCCATTACCAGGGAACCCTCTATCACTCCCGCAGTAACACCACCACACTAGAACTGTTTAATCCATGTGACTTCGGCCCCGTCCACACGGAGACGGAGTTTACCCCAATCCGATCTTTTTTTTCCTAGTCTCAAGAAATATCCGCGTCCACACGAAACCGCATAATGATGTAGTATACATGCCAGACCAGTATGTGGCGCTGTAATTCTGCCACAGAGATACACTAAAAACAGAGAAGAAGACTTGGACTATGCTCATAAACCTTGCGCGTGGTACACAAACTAACAAGGAACAATACATTTATTAATCAGTGTTAATGTTAATTAATAAAAAGACAATCGTTCAGTGTTTGTTCATGTTTTTGTTGCCGTTACGTGACGTAGAGGTGTCTGACTAGGGGGGAGACGTGGGCTGATGACATCATCGTTTCAGAAAATATACGGATTAGCCGTCCAGATGAAAACGCAAAGACGGCGTTTTCAAATTTATCCACTCTGGGACCCGGTTTAAAAAAAATAGCGGTTTCACCTGATGAAAACGCCGGATCCGTGTGGACGAAAAGCCTATCCGATAAAAAATGTGTGCATATTCACAGAAACGCGTCTCCGTGTGGACGGGGCCTTCATCACGTAATGAATGTGTGTACTACGTAGGTATTTGGTTTTGTTTTTGCAAAATACTTAAATGTCAAATTGCACATCTTTAAAACAACAATTATGATATAATCTCAGATGATATCTCTCACATCCCATGCCTAATGTGTTTCTGGAAAACAATACACATTTTTTCAGTTAAAATACCAACTTACTGTAATATTTCTTTACTGTCATTTTTCATCAGTGTAATGTATGCTTGCCTGAATAAAAATTATCAAACTTACTGGCAAACCTTTTAACTTTAGTGTATGAGAGCTTTAGCAAACAATAACAAATTTTGCTTTTTGGTGAACCAACCTGTCAAAGGGTACGTGTGTGCATGTCTTACCAGTTTGAGCTGAAGCAGAAGCTGGTACACATCAGCCATGTCTGCCAGTACAAGCAGATGAGTGACAGCAGAAAGAAGGGCACGTGCAGCACGGACCATGTTGCCTCTCTTCACTGAAGAACAGGGATCCTCTGCAAACTCTCCTGAGGCCAACTTCATGGATTCTCCTACAGAAAAAGAGTCATGCACAGCGTCTCATTACTAGTTTTAATTCGTACATTCATACCCTTCATGATGCAAGAGTAGCAAGGTCAATGAAATGATCATTTCCTAATGTGGAAGTCGACATCACAGATAATTCAACATCTAAAGATGCAATTACTTCCAAAAAGGCCTTTTGAAATGCCAAAGACTGGGACTTAATTATTGTCCTGTATTTGATTAAATCTGCTTCTGTTAATTGCCAATGATAATACCATCCAAGGTCACTTGAAAGACAACACAAATACATGACGTACAGGAGGATCTTTAGTGGCAACCCGACCTCACAAAACCAAGTAAACAATGAGCATGATGGGAAAAACATCAATAATACCCTGAAATAAAGGGCTACCCTGTGAACTGTGAGACTTAAACCAACAATTCCACCCTGCAGTCTGTCATAAGAGCCAACCACTATACACAAGAACAACCACAAGGTGAAATATAGAGCTCATCACCAGGCCAGCAGGTTTTCATGTTCAAGGATAAATGCCAGTGGTTAGGGGGGTGACAGGCTAATTGCATTAGGATGTCATTTCGTGAAAATGTTAGATGGAGAGGCAAGTCAGAAGCACTGAAACATGGTGGTGAAAGCAAAGACTTGATTCATCTCTACTCATAGCCAGAGCTCTGTGACACATGCTAGCACACCAAATGAGTTCTTTCAGTGAAGGTCGAGTCCCTGGGATAACACTGACGTCTTATCTGATGTGCCTGCGAAAGGGTGTCATCACTTGCCTTCACATCCCAGTTGGTTCATGTTGAAACCTTTTCAATGTGACAAAGCAGAGCATTTTAACTTTAGCTTAAAATACTAAAAATGAATAAGCACTGCCGTGTGACCACAAACCTCCAACTGAACTGAATGCACTCTTGCGGAACTCCGCATCCCACTCAAGCCATACATAAAAATAAAAAAAGCCAGCAATGACCCTGGCCAAGAGTGCAAGTAATAGCCAAGTTCATAACTAGACTCAACTGAAATTGACTTAATGAAAAGAGAAAATCAATTTGAGGGGGCAGTGAGTAAGAGCTTTGTGCTCAGGAGGGGGTCTCATTCCTTCCTTTGTTGATGTTTAGAATAATGTGCAGTGTTCCCTGATAACAGGAAGCAAGTCTCACAGAATGATGGCAACAAGATTTTCTGGTTATTGCGCAAGAGGTGGCTGCCACACACTGAATAGTATCTCTAAGAACCTTTCTATTTTACCCATCAGTTAAAAATAAATTCACAACACCATCTACCACACAAAAAGAACTAAGGTCTCTAGGACTGTCATTCCCTCCTGAGGGAGCAATCAATAAGACCATTTTCATGGGCCTGATAGTGATCAGTGCACCCATAATAAACTCACATCTATCACTTCTAAGGTAGCGCTCACAAGAGGACCACAGAGGCTTGTGATGAAATGTTGAAAGTGAAGAAGGCACAATTAGCATCCAGATACCTTGGAGGGAAGGAAGACGGCATTATCATTCCCAGCATCCTTCATCTGTCCCGCTGAAAGGTGCAAAGCAATCAAAATCAGTTTCTACTGTAAATAAGACGCATTCTACCCAGGAGACATGCTAATGTTGCATGTATACATGCAGCAGACAATTCTAGAGCTGTTAGGGAGAAAATCGTTCAAGGATTCAGTGGCTTCTAACTGCATTACCCAACGATTACATTTGTCTGGATCGCAGAACAGCTGGTAAGCCACAGCTGGGTACCAGGATCTCTTTTCAATCTAGGGAAGCTTTAACCCCACTCAATGGTGGCATTATCAGTCGAACCACGCAAGGTCGAGCAAAACTGCATAGCTGACAGTCTACGCCACAAGCAAGCTACAGCTTCTGGATTCCACAGCCAACGAAAGCATAGCAAAACCAATGTGACATTCCCCGGCATCACAGCAGCATGCTGGCCAGTGCTTGACAGATTTTACAGCCCAAACTAAGCCAATAACCACTGAGTGCAGAGTCTGAAACTGACAAAGATGTAATTCCAACAAGTAATAAGTGGGTTGAGCCTGCACTCTACATCTCAGAAGTGCAAAATGCCACACTCATTTCAAAAGAAGGGGGCATTCCAGTCAAGGAGGCTCACGTCAGCCACTCACTTTGAAAGAGAACGTATGGTGATGACTTTCTGGCTACAGGTTATTTCTGTCACAACCGACAGACTTGGGCTAAAGTCCTGCATAAGTAAAGTGTCGCCTTATCCACATCGGACATCACCTTTGACAACTGGCAGACTCCATGTATATATGCAAGTAAGTTGTTTTGCTCTTGTTTTCTCATTCTTGGCAACAGAGCAAAAATAAAAATATCTTGATGGATCAGCGCAACAAGTCAAGGCAAGCTGTTCGCTAAAGAATGTGACAATCCCTCCTCAGCAAAGGGAGCATAGCCATATACCCAATCAGTGTCAAAAATGCCATGCAAATTTACACCATAAACTGAAGGCCTCTAAACTCATACTGATATGATGAGGTTACTGCATCTTATTTAAGTCAAATGAAAATATGCGCTAACTAGAGTGCCACAGTGATCTCATTTCAATATCTGCAGGACTTTAATCAAAAATACTTGGAGCAAGGCATGCAGAAATGAGGAGTTGTGCAATCTGACAGGGTTAAACCCTGCTATTAACCGGTCTTCTCTATCCTCTTTTTGTAAGAAGCCATGGCAGAGATACCAGTGCTGTTCTGTAATGAGAGCGAACAACATGAGATTGAGTGAGGGGATATACAGGACAACAGTATTGGTGGGGGGGGGGGTTGTACACACTTCATTGCGTGATAGCAGCAACTCTGATAGCACAAGCCAAGCCCTCTTAATTCAAAAATCCATCCGCACATGCAGATAAGCAGAGATGGATAATGTAAACAGGAAGTGAAACCTCTGATTACAGCCATTACTCAAATTAGGATATTCAACCGTTTCTTGTAATAGGTTCAATGGCTGCAGACACTTTTGAACTTATCGTAGAGGTAGAGATGGGCGATTTTCCAGATTTTATTGAGTAATTTAAATTTATTGTTTGCCCTAATTTTATTATTTAGAAATCAAGGAATCATGATTTTGAACAAAAAAAAATATATATAAAAAATTCCAAATGTTAGAATTAGACACTTTGACAATATGCCAGTAAGAACAGCTAAGAGAAAAGAATGATCCAACTGCATGTCGGCGCATGTGATTTACCACTCACGTGTGACGCAATCTGTGAAGGACGTGGTAAAAGATCATTTACCCCTAGGCATCATTCACACAGTGCTTTTGTTTTGACAAGGATATGATGCAGCCAGTGGAATAGGTAAAGCATGCAAGAAGATGGGAGTGAACTTCTTTAAACTTGAGCGCAGGGTTTTTAAAATGGCGTTTCATGCATTAACTTTTTTTGTAGTACGCTAAACCCATGTTTAATTTTCATAAAGGTACATCTGTAATTAAAACATTATATAATTGAGTACATAAATGAAAGAGTAATCTTACCTGATGCGGATATAAAAATAGCCAGTATTAACGGTTTACGTGATCTAGCTCTTGATTTTATTATTTTTATTATTATTATCATCATCATCATTTCTTTCCCTGGAAGCAAATATATTAAACATGCACACGGTAAGAGCACCTATTGTAATTCACGCTGGCCAAAACATACAAGGAAACGTGTTATGAAATAAAATATCGCCAGCAATCACAGACATTCGCATTCAAATGGGATTAGTTTTCTCAGAGGTTCATGGAGTTTGCTGAAAAACAGTAATTTGCTCTGGAATTATTACAGAGGTTCTTTGAGAAAAACACAGACGTGGCAGACTCGGATGGGATTAAAATCACCAAGTACGTCTGTGCAAATTCTATAATGTCCCCCTGTAAAACTAGTCTCGTCCGAATGGGGCTAAACTACCTGCAGGATCCTCACATGTGATAGCCTAGTAGCCAGGACAACTTCTTTATGTTTACAGACGTGACGTAATGAAGCAGCATCATGCTCAAATTTCCCACAAAAAATTTCCCCCGTACCACTCAAATTTGAAAACATTATTATAAGTTGATGTGTTGTGTAGACTCAGGCTAAAGGCGATAGTTTTGAACACTGGCTGGTTATGTACTTGTTCAAATATTGATTTTGGATCATTTTTTGCCAATAAGCTACGGACTGCAGCTTTAAACAGCATAAGCATTGCATTACACAAAATAATGTTCTTTTTAGCAATGTCATAGGACCCCTGCAGCCGTTCTAGACCCACACTGAAACTGAACTAGAAGAGCATTAACTGCATGACTAACTATAGGTTAAAGACATTAAAATACAGGTATGCAAGTTTAAAGTATCAGTTTTGGTGTTTATTTATTCATCATACTGTTGAACTCTATACTATTTTCTCTCGTTATTACATAGGAAGCTTCAAAGACGACCGAGAAAACCAGAGTCTCAGGTCAGCTGTGACTTGAAGAAGTGAAAATGCATGTCCACTATAATCATGGTGTGAAAAATCTAATATCGTGACAGCCCTAATTGATGCATTTAATTCAGATTCAAAAATTCTGATTTTGATTTGATATATCAGGTACAGTACACATCTATTTTTCTTTAGGAAAACATCCTGTCAACTTAATGAAATATGACATAATAATCAGCACTCAACCGGAGTAAAAAAAAAAAAAAATAATATATATATATATATATATATATATATATATATATATATATAAAAACAGTTACAGACAAAGATTTAAACTAAAAAAATTGTGTATATCTATAAATAAATTTCTATAATTATGTTTCTACTCCAGTTTGTTGCTGAAATAACATTTAAAAGAGTGGCCCTCATAAAAACTTTTATTCAAACATTAATCATATCAAAGTCATATACTAACATACTCTGTAGTAAAAACATCACTTACAGGTTAAGTAAAAGAATAATAAATATCAATCATTTTATATATAATTAGTAAAATGCTCCTCTAGAATAATTTGTTCAAACCAATTAACAAGCTATGGGCATTTCTTGGGGCAAATGTAACGTTATGTTTCATGTTATTATACAAGCTGTTTTTACTGACGTCTTGCAGCGGCTAAACCACTGATTGAGCGATTACATGTGACATGAAACATTTCAGTACATCATACCATTTCTTTGAACATACTTTATGATGTTCATTCATGTGGATTTCAAACTATAACTAGCAGTACATCATAAGATGATTATTGGATAGACAGCAAGTTAAAGCAATGGATTTTTGTTCCCACAGAAAACAGAAAAACAGCATAACTAAAAGAATGATCTTGGAATTTAAGAACTGATATCAGTTCATCAAACTTAATATTGTCTACTCAACCCTAGTTAACTTTTATTTGCATACCTTGCTTGCGGACATCCTCCACTGCTGCAGTCAGCTCGTCCTTTAAGAACTGGCTCTCTTTAGCAATCTTCTCTCCTTTCTCCAGGAAGTTCTGGGTGGCTGTCTCCACAGAGGCTGCCAGAATGGGAGCCTTCTTGGAGCGGCCTTTCTTCTTGTTGGACGGTCCTTTGTTGCTAGAGTTCACAAGAGTGGTGACCTGCAATTGGTGCAAGAACAAATTGAAGTAAATGATTGACCTTTGGTGATTAATGCAACAACTGAGTGTGAAACCTGGAAAAGTAGTCTGACCTGGGTAACCAAGGGCTCCAGCAGTCTTTCCACAGCCAGTGTGCGGATCTCCAGGCTTTTGGGATCCCATTTGAAGTTGATGTTTGCAGTGTTAATGCTCGTCATGTTTCTGAGGAGAGAAAATGCAATCAATGGATTAAAAGGGATAGCGTGACAGACACAAACATGTGGCCTGGGGCTGTGTCTACTCTTTTATCAAATGAAATGTCACATGACAGACTCAATCTGTACGCAATCACTAATTATGTAAACAATCGACACTGCTATCCATAACAAACTCACACTTATGCCGTATGAGTTGCTCTGTTGCCCACTCTGCTATTTTCCATTCAAACAATGACTGCAGTTGTATTGATCAGCAATTTTGCACTGAAGGACAAGGATAATCAGCCTACCCCAAGGGCTCTGCTGATGTTGCAGGGGTCTGTCTGTACTAGACAGCCAGACTAAATGGACATTGTTTGCTATATAGGTCAGGGAATGCAGACAAAGTGGGCGAGGTCAGTGTTGCATGACCAACATACTGGAAATAAAACCTTGAATTTCAAATGTGTCTTACAAAAAGTTAGGACATTCATCTTTGGACCAAGAAAACTGAATAATTCATAAGTAGTTTTATAATAATAATAATAAAAATGTTTCAAAGAAATTAAACTAAATGAATAATTTCCATATATACAGGGTCATTTGTGTGGAAAATATTACTCTTTAGTTAGAATTAAAAAATTGCAGAACAAACAAGAACTACATAAAAACATCTAGAATTCTTCACATTCCAATGGAATGCAAGAATGGGATTCCAGAAGTAAATATCCATTTAATTAAAAGTCAAACTTATAGCCAAACTTGCTATAAGCAACAACATTTTCAATGACATAATGATTACCCAAGATTATTTACTCTTATTACTATTATTATTGTTGTTGTTTGACAGTCAGAATCTTGGTGTAAAACTAAATTATCCAAGATTCTGCAAAGAATCCTCTACCGACTCAAGATTTACAGGTCTCTGCCATGGATGACTGTTTGGATGGATGGATAAATTCAGCTGCATTCATACAGTGCAGTATGGGTATTCTCTAGCTATCGAGTGTGAATCGATTCTACACTCATTGTTGCAGTGCATTATGTGACTGAATGAGTGCACTTGATAACAGGCACCATTTCAGACACCACAACAACACATGGCTGCCCCCTCAAATACTGCCCCATTTAAAAGTATACGGGATTTAGGACATGGCCTAACTAATCAGAATAGTCATCTGGGAAAATGAAACCGGTGCTACATTCTTGTCTCACCTCACAAGGTTTGCTCACTTTTGTTTTACAAAATTGCAACTGGCCCCATCTTGTATCTCAATTATCCATTACTGACTATTTTATACACTGTAAGGAACATTTTCCTACCCGTAATCTCTGAAACAATATACAGGTCATTTAATAAAATTTTAAATCGGATCTAAGCCACGTAACTGTTATAATTATTTGACAAGTAATATAAATATACATATAACATTTTTTTGATAAATCACGTGTAAAACGGAATATTGTACAGCCAGTTAAACTTACCATAAAATAAAGCCAATGAGGGTTTATTGTGCAATAATGACAAACTGACTGTACACCATCTATTACATATCAACAGGTAGAGTGGTAAACATCATCACTGTTGTTATTTTAGAAAGACAACATATCTCAATAACTGTATGCATAGCCTATTTTTATACACCGCTAAGGGCAGAGCTCACATTAAGGGCCTGATCCATAGTTTGTGGTTTAGGCGGCGCCCTATACTCCTCAAATGGATTTAATTCTCATAAGTGCCTCAGACTATAATGATCATAGTTTTAAAAAAAAATAAAAAGGCTAAACATCCACAACAACAAATACATGCCCTGGTTTTAAAGGTTAAAAACACCTTTAAGAGTAAAAACTCCTGACACATTTGTCCGGATAAGAGACGTAACGTTACAGCTAACGGCTAACTAGCATTCCCTAACAAAGTTTTCAGGATAGTTTCTGTTTCATACTTAAGATGTTGTCGACTCTTTTTCCCTTTCATGGCCTATCTACATTCGTCAAAAGATTGCTAACAAAGCGTTTACAAGAAACAAGCCGGTTTTCATTTAGTGTAATATGAAACGACAAAGACAAAAATATCCCAAACATTCCATGAAGTAAGGAAACGAGCTAACAATGTTAGCCACAAACACACATTCCGCATTTCTGTCTCTCTTGTATTCACAATACAGACATAAGTTGAACCCAGTATGAAGCAAATTCACTTTTATATTGGTTATACTAAAAAAAAGTAATTTAAACTATCAAGACAAAAGCAAAACATACTCACCAAACTGTTGAAATTCCCGTCGGATTCAAAATGGAGAGGTGAGACTTTAAAAAAAAAACTGCGGTAAAGTTTTTTTTTTCCGCGGGTGTAATACCTCCCAGCGGCTAAATCACAGCCAAATGATATAATCCACTAAAACCTGACTAAAAGAGCCAGTTTGAGTGATAAATGTACGAGTTCGTCAAGTATTTCGAAGTGGTTTCGCTTTTTTCCAGCGCCTTGAATGTGCGGAGGCTGATGGCGGACTCCCAGCAGTTGCTCAGTGTTATCAGGTGTGTTTGGGAGTGGCTCGATACTCGAGGAAAGTTCAGCTGAGCTCAAATAGAGAACTGTAAAACACAATGCTATCAGATTAAAAGGTGCGAAAGGATATTTAAATGTGGCGAAATTTGTGAAGTGACTTTATTTAGATGATAGTTGCCTAAAAAAATGTAAAGAGAAAATTTAAAGAGGAAATGTGCATACTCACTCTCTCTCTCTCTCTTTCTCTCTCACTCAGTTTCAGTTCATGTGCTTTATTTATACAACAGTAGCCTACAGCATAGGCTACATTTGTTTTACATTCTCTTCATAGCTTCACAAACTCAGCAAGAAGAGATTTATAACGTATAATGAAGAAAGTAAAATACATAATTAAGATGTTTTTAAGCAGAGAAACAAAGAATAATCATTTTATAAATTTGATTTTATAAATAAAGAGTAATCATTTTGTGACAAAAAAGGGAGACCGGCACATCTATCTATCTATCTATCTATCTATCTATCTATCTATCTATCTATCTATCTATCTATCTATCTATCTATCTATCTATCTGCATATATACATATTGGTCATGTTGGTCACTTTAGGAGATTTTGAGGCATGTTCAGCTGGTCAAGCTGGGTGGCCAGTTAATTGAGCACCATTGGTCAGGCTGAGAAACCAGCTTGCTGACCATTTGTACACCAGACTGGAAAGGCTAGGAGACCTTTTTGTGTTTAGATTACTCATTATTGATGATAACATTTAATTTCATGATCAAATTCATCCTTTAAAAAAAATCTATATATGAAAAAGAGAAACTAAGAAGTGCAGCGAATATATGAGAAGCTTGTATGAGATTTGTTTCCTCAAACACAGTGAGTGCAGCGCAAGTGGGTCTGACTCATATAGGAAGTTATTGAGATTTGAGTCTCAGGCGAGTTGTAGCATGAATAGTAATAATCTTACATTTTCAACAGTTTATATGGGGAGGGCATAGTTCTCTACAATAGATCCAAGTGGATGATAGTCATTTAATTTATTTCGTATTTTCTAAGAATTCATAATGGTTCTCTGCCTTGAGTTTTATGTTTTAGCTGGAATTGTAATGAAGTTATATTTTATGCAAAGCTGTCATATTCATCTTTGGAGCAGAAAGTATCTCATTTCTGTTTGTATGGTGGTCTCAAGTTATCCTCACCAACAGTCAACAGAGAGAGAGGGGCTACTCTAGTGAAGGAGTAATACAGCTCCCGTGAAAATCATACCTTAGTCTCTAGGGGAAATGATTACATCTATGCATCATATAGTTCCACTGACTATGTGTCATACAAGACTGGGTTCATGTACTTGATAGTACGTTTGGGGGAGGGGAGGTGAACCAATGTTTAAGAATATGACATAGAGTATATGCACTGCTGAGCAATTTTGGTAGAGGAGGGGACTGCAATGTAGATGACAAGTACTTTGTCTTCACAAGCCTGAATACTATTGTGAAATATAATGAGCAAATCTGCCAGACCCAAGTGTTTTTTTTTTTTTTTGTTTCTTTTTTTTTCTTGGAGCTTAATGAAGTGAAGGAGCAATAAGCAGGTTATTGGATGGGGCCAGATGTATTAAAAAATAAACATGCGCATCTCATCTCATAATGGCCATACAGAAAAGATGACGGTGCATGAAAGTGGATGTTTTATTCTCTTCAGTGTATTGTTTTTGCATCTAGTCTGTCTGTTTTTTACTGTGTCGTATGGCATTTTCTAATTTTGTCTTTATGGGAACATAAAACAGCATTGGGGTAATTGACAGCTGTGTTAATTTAGCCCTTAGAAATTCATATTTTCAGCAGATTATGCATCTCACTGTTGTTGCCCATTGGGAAACTGCTGTGGTCCCCTGGAATGAAAATAAATAAATAACTCTGACACAAATCAGGAGAAGCCAAGCGGTTGTAATACCAATTAGATACGCAGAGGAAATTGCTTTAGTGGTAGAGCACAGACAATAATCTAAACTCAGCGGCCAAGGAAGGTAGAGTTCATTAACAACAACGACTTCTTGTTCTTCGGGTACTGGGGGAAGTAAAAGACTACTAAATTAGTTTGATGGACTAGACATTAAGTAAGAACTTCAGGTTTTGTTGTTAATGTTGTTAATGAACCTTAAAAGGCTTGTTCTTTCGAACTTAGACCAGTCATTAAGGTGAGTGTGTTGTGTTTAAATGCATACTACTACAGTCCCTTGATCTGAAGTTAACAAAAGTGGTCATTTTTAGCCATGAGCTCCTCTTCTTTCATTATATAATTTATCCATTTTCTTTATTCATATATATTAAGTGGTTCTCAGGTGTTGTGTTGGAGATTTCTTCCTATACAATTAAGGACATTAGCTACAATCAATGCTAATGATGCAGATTTATTTATACCTAGTTATGGCAGCAAAATAAAAAGCATAGGTTTTGAAAGCGAATGAAAATGCTTCCCATATTTTTGGTTGTTTTTGATATCACAGGCTGTGCATCCATTCAAACAGTAGTTTGGAACAAAATCAACAGTTACTTGGTTAAAGCTAGCCAAATTAAGAAGATGCCAACATGGACAGGTTGCTTGAGATCCCTCATCATCAAACATCACGCGCAAAACTCCATAAGCTAAAAAAAAAACTCAGATTACATTAAAAACGGGTTCACCTTCAGCTAGGATAAACATGGTTTGTGCCAACAACAATGTGATTTGTACATTGAATAACTGCCGAGAGCATGAAACCCCTTTAAAATCCATGAGACCTCTAGAAACCAAAATTGTCTGCTTCCTTTTCAGCATGTCATGTTAATCGTTTTGCATATTGCTGGGCCTATACAGTTCATAATTATATAAAGCGTTTGATATAAAATCCTTAATGTTGTACAATAAACACTTTTTGATTCCCAAACCAGGTGAGGCTCACTGTCGTTGGCTTTTACAAACCTGTCCATACTGTAGATTCAGTCTACAGTATGATTATTATTGCATGGGTTAAATATTATGTAAATCTATATAATAAATATATTCATAAAGAGGCTGTAAGCATAATATGTGTTATAGGTATCTATGGGTGTATTTTTGAATACAAGGCGCAGCTTGTGATAAAATATTCCTTGTTATACTGATGAAATCTACATTTGGGCCATTCGGAATGAATAATAAATTATCTCTGTGCAATCAACAGTTTATAGATGCCATGTCCCTTACGAGGGCTATGAAGAATTTTCCCAGGAAGGGTTTTTTTCTGTGAAAAGACCGGTAATGATGACTTCAGACACCACACCCTACTGAGTCATCCTGCAGTCTCACATAGACTACTATGATGTCATCTGTGGGAGCCCTTATCAGTATGGCACAGTCATTTCCATGGTCACCGCATTCCTCTGCTGTGTTATTAGTAGCGTTTGCGGCCGTGTTCGGGAGAACATCACTCACAGCCAGCCCTGAAGCCATGGATCAGTACTGCCTTTCACACTAACAAGAGCCTTAGAAAATCCGGGCTTCATCCCAAACATACACACAAATACAAGTGAAACTTGGGAGTACTAGCACACAGAGTACTATGGAATTAATGATTGTAATAAAGCGATCCTGTCCGCACTGAGATTTGATGTTTCTCATAATGAGGCCAATTGTGGACTGATAAACACGGCCCTGGAGAGAGTCTATTCTGCGAACGCAATGCTTGGGTGTTTTTCGGCAGTTCAGTCAAACCTTCGGGAACAATGTTGACATGCTTTTGCATTATTTAACATCCAACTGACATTTATGAATCAAGCCCTGATGTCTGAAATCTTTGATAGGGTTCCAGTGAGCGCCACCTTGTGGCTCAGACGTACAGATAGTGGTCAGATTTATCAGAAAGAACTAAATGTCATTCCTAAATAAAGGCAACAGGAGAAATTACCCGCACTTAAATCTGGAGCGCGGAATGTTTAGTTTGGAAATGTCAACTTTTCAGCTCTTTCCCCGGTAACTTAAGCCATCCATTCGCAAAACAGAACTAAATGCTCTTTAAATACCGCTCTACCATGTTGTGATGAGCTATTTAGGCTGTGACATTTAATAGAAGTTGGCCAGTCTGTTCTAGGGTCTGTGAGATAAATGGAATATTTGACATAATTTCTCATGCATGGATAAGACTCTCACTCAATGACTTATCAACTGTGGCCTGTTCTTCGCTAACGTGCCTCCGGCTCTCTCCGCTATTAGGTTCATCTGTCGCTCAGCCCTATTTTGTAAAGCCTGTCACTTGGGAGCTGTTCCATTTTACTATAAGATCCACATGGGAGCTAGATTGAGAAGTAGGTGAGCGAGAGAGTTTAAAACACTGTGATGAAACTGGAAATAAACCAATCATCGCAATTTTTTTTGTGGCGCCTCCTACAGGTCCCTAGAGGTTAATAGCGTTTCCCCTGCTAGGTTATTATAGGATACCTTAGTGCCACAGATTTTTAATTGTATTTTGCATTGATTGGTGCACAGTGAAAGACTGTATGCTAGATAATGATCGTATAGGTTGTTTAATATCCCTTCTGACTTCGAAGGAAGGAGTTAATGAGCTGTTTTTAGGAGGGGTCACATGCATTGAGTCTTTTGACTCGTCATATTTTCCATGGTCATATTTCCCTTGGTTCCCTTGTCAGCGTTCCTGATAAGAAAGTGTCTTTGATTGGTTACAGACACCATTTTCTATACAGAATCAAACAGAGCATGCCATGGAGCAATTAACACTAGATCTAGTCGTCACTGATTTTCAGTAATAGGAACTAGAGCTTCTCATCGACAAGGAAGTTGACTTATTGAAATGAGGATATGTCTCCGTCATACATTTCTGCAGATTTCCACATTCCATTCTAGGCTGCCACGGAAACTGTCACTCAAGGAATTTTGCTATTTAGAAGTCAAGTGGCTTATTGAAAAAAAAAAAAGCAGATTGGAGTTGGAGAGAGAGACACACTCATTTCCTGTTGAGCTGGGTCAGTGTAAGGTTTCTGACGGGCTCCCGGTGAGTCAGTGTGGATTAATACAGCGGCTGTGAATATATTGTAGTCTGAGTTCATTTAGGGTCTCACTGGCCCAGTGTGATCAAGATCTATCAAACCCACTCCACAGGGAATCTATTATCAATGTAAACTGCAGAGAATTATTGAACCGGATCAAAGAACACTGTAATTACGATAGCATGATGTCATGTGTATTTTTCATGACAATGAGTATCAATACAAAGGCAGGCTTGTTAGAAGCCTAGTGATGATGATGACTTCTAGGGATCATTATTTGAATAATAGGGCCATTATGAGCCTGTAAGTCACTTCAAGACAAAAGACACACTTTTGCTGTAAAATACAGGATTATAAAGGGTTTCACAAATCTAAGGGCTGGGCATGTTGTGACTCTGCAAGCTCTATTAGATTGAAATATAGCTTGCGGCGTTTAAATGGTTTAGCACATAGTGTCCTTGGTGAGCTAAGACATGACCAAAAATACCAGCAGGAGGCACTATTTATGCAAGGAGATCCTGGATTCAAATCCTGACCTAATACACATTTTTTATTAACCAACCCAAGTTATAATATGACAGCCAGTGATCACCATGCATATTTATTTTATGCAAAAGAGTGGCTTTTCCATTGTGATACAAACTTGAATCATGCAAGGTTCAACTGATTTGAAGTAGCCTAGGTAGGACTAAATGATGACATTTAATTTTAATCTGCATAAGAACATAATTTGTACTAAATTAGCAAATTTAGACATTAATAGATAATATATGCCACTTGTATATGTTTATATTTATTCATAAATATATTTATATAAAAAAAATGTTTTTGAAAGTTTTTTAATGCACACCAAAGCTGCATTTATTTGATCAAAAGACAGTAAAAACAATAATAATGGGAAATATTATTACGATTTAAAAGTTTTGTGGAATCCATGATACATTTTGTTCATGATTCTGTCTTTTTGTAACATTATTACATCGTTCCTGTCACCTTTAGTCAATTTAATGTGTACTAAATAAGAGTATTGAATTTTAATAAGCTAGTGTGTATATAAGAAGGTTTGTGTGTGTGTGTGTGTGTGTGTGTGTGTACGTGCGTGCGTGCGTGTGTGTGTGTGTGTGTGATTTCATTACAATTAAATACAACTACTACAAATACAAATCAATAACGCCTCAGAGAGGCGATCCGCATCCCGACACAATGATACCATACATTAAAGATATATGAAGCTACGATGTGATGTGATACGATTCACAACATTCACCATACAGTGTGATCCAATTTCGACACGATTGAACAATGCAATACCATGCAATGGGAAAAAATATTACGCTAAGCAATTCAGTATGGTAGAGCTCATTGGTTTTTATTCCTTTGGTTCAGACAGACAGAAAATCATGAATTAACTTAAATGTCCTCTGACTTCTAATGTCTTGGTCTCCATAGTGTTGTGATAGCTGCGTCATATCCACGTAACTTCACAGCAGTGTTGATGAAAGAACGCGTTTGAGAAACAGTTGAGGAGAAATCAATTGTACTACTATACAGTATATTAATACATTTTACCAATGCAAATATCTTAGAAGGTATGCATCGCGATACAAAAGCCAACTAGTAGCCGATGCACACTTTTTTAAATTGATGCATTGCATCATTAATTTTTATGCTGATGCAAATCTGTGAATTTTACCATCCCTACAGATTCTAAACAAGTTTATCCATACATTTTGAGTCACATTCCTATCACAAAGTTTTTATAGGAGATAAATATTTATAGGAGAATGTGAAGCAAGAAACACCTGTTTTTCTCCCTCCACTATTCACTCATCCATGTTGAATGCACAGATATGGTGTGAATCATAGGTCAGATCAGGAGGAACAGCACAATGTCACAAGTCTCCCAGACCACAAAGAGGAGATGCAGTGTTCAATTTCTGCCTCATTACTTTGACACATGTTTTCCAAAGAGGAAACCTCATATAATGGAGAAGTACAGTGCAACTCTGCTTGCCGGTGGTTTGTCTTTGGCTTCTGTAAATATCAAGAGTTGTTGTTACTGACGATGTGTCAATATATCACACCGGTGCAGAGCAGCGTGAAGTTCAGCAAGTCACAAGAGGTAAAAATGTGTAGCAGAGCATAGACGAATATCAGGTACTAAGAGGTAGATTTTCACACAATAAGAAAAGGTGATTTTTAAAACCAACATACCAGACCAAAATAGAAGCTCTGTGCAGAGCAGCAGAGATCAAATGCGGAGCTTCATTCACAGGTAACAATCAAGCTTTGAAAGTCTGCCTCATCTCAAAAATCCTTTAGAATTGGACTTTTGAAATGTCAGTTTGTTAATAGCATCACAAACCCCCTGATTTTTAACATTTTCTGAAGGAAAAGTGAGGTGTGCTGCCCAGTCAAAACTATCAGTATGCTAGAGTGTTCAGGAAGGTTTCAAGGTCATTACTTGCTAAAGTGTCCTGAACAATTTAACATGTTGCTTTGCAGTCGCTGTGGTGTTTTGGGAAGTTGCAAGACTATTTCTATGCAGTTGCTAAGGTGTTCTTGAGTAGTTGAAGCAATCCCCAGTAATAAAATTCTATTGTAAAGCGTAGTAATTAATGCACACTGCTGCAAATATAAAATACTGTCGGACCCGATTGAACCCATTCAAACCCATTCTTTTTGCTAATGCTTTTCATGATGATGGCACCTCCATGTGGGCACGGGATGATGATGCAAAAGGGTACTTCAAGTAATTGTAGTTTGGTCCCCTACACCCTTCAACCTTTCGAAGCTCTCACTCCGGAGGGTAAACCCTTTAGGGCATAGTGAAGAGCCCTTCTGAATGGGACACAGCGTCTGTTACACAATCATGGCTACACTAGGCTACACAATCATGGGAAAGAATGCTGATCTGACAGTTGTCAAAGTCCTCTTTTCAGATGAGAGCAAGTTTTGTATTTCATTTGGAAACCAAGGTCCTAGAGTCTGGAGGAAGTGTGGAGAAGCTCAAAGCCCAAGTTGCTTGAAGTCCAGTGTTGTATTTCCACAGTCTGTGATGATTTTGGGTGCAATGTCATCTGCTGGTGTTGGTCCATTGTGTTTTCTGAAAACCAAACCAAGAAATTTTGGAGCACTTCATGCTTCTTTCTGCTGAGCAGATTTTTGAAGAAGCTGATCTCATTTTCCAGCAGGATTCCATTCCATTATGGTTGAGCTAAAGAAAATAAACGTCTTCTGAAAGTTGCGTTTTGTGGTCAGTTTGTGTGTAAATGTATATTTCTGACTAACTTTTGCACTTCTCGTGTTATTTCTAGCGAGAAATCAGTATTATAGTAATTATAGTTATCCCCAAAACTCATTCTATTTTGTTATAGATCATTAAATTGTTACACTGCCTCAAGCCTGTATGAAATCAGTTTTGTGAGGTGCCTTCATGCAAAGACGCTGCCTGCAAAGTCAGTCATTGCCTGATAAGGCAGCAAGTCAGCATGTGGTTTCTGGGGTGTTACGTTGGGTTACAAGGGCACCACTATGTATTTGCTTAGGTATTCTGGGAGGTGTTCATTGCTAATGATTTAGTGCATTGCTAAGCAGTTGCTAATTTTAGCACACTGCTATCCTGGTACTATGGTTTTCTGAGTGTATTTCTAAGTTGTTTCTCAGAGGTTATAGCATGTTGCCATGTATTTAGCATCATTAGGTTGTGTGGTTGCTAGGTCATTACTCACCTGCCCAATTCAGAATAGCTCAAGCTCACATTTGATATTCTCAGATATGGCTTGCCTAAGCAAGCACCACAAAGCAAATTACAATACAATATCTATTGTCCTCTGTACAGTACAGTACATAAAATCTGTTTTGTTTAGTGCCCACATTGGTTAGCCAAATTTGGCCCGTAGATGCTGCTTTGTACAGTATGTGATTTATGTGCAGAATGCATTCAGTGTATTAGATTACAAACCATAAAGGGAAAAGCCAAAAACACTCTTACTGACTATTCAGCAATTCAAAGAAACAGTAGATCAGATGATTTGCAAGTTTTGTTTAGCAACTTTATATTACTACTAACAATAACAGTCCACAATGAGAAGTATCAAGAGCAGAGGCTTCTGGGAAATCTCGGACTGCAATGCATACAATGACAGCTCAGTGGATTGAGGTACAATGGTGAAATATAACTCGAGCGGATGGCAATAAACGTCCAGTCATTGGCCCTGCACTGCACTGTAAACAACCCGTGACTCATTGACAGTTGGATATATCTTCAATCGTGGCAAAATGACTACCTTAATGCACTGTCAAGTGCAGTTTATCCTGTTTTATTTTTGCCTGTCAATGCACCCAAATAAGATGGTTAATACTGTAACTTCCCTGGCATATATTGCCAGTAGCAATGCCATGTAAGAGAGAAAACAGACTAAAAAATAATAAAAATAAAGGATCAGATGCAGCCAAAAACTTGTGCTTCTATTTTCAGACATGACACAAGACAGAAGAAACTCTCCACTTCTGACAGCCTAATAAACTGCTAAGACTTGCATAGAATAAAAAACAGCTCTACCGCACTGTGCCATCATCAACAACACTAATCATGGACCCCATTATTAATTAGATCTGTAATTATTACACACATGTAAACTGATTGTCTGAATGTCTGTATACTGCTGATTGTTTGGCATTTTAAGAAGGCCAAAATCTAAATTGCACAATGTTGCATTTTCACCCTGCATTCCCTAATTGACAGGAACACACAATTTTCGATGCCAAGAATCGATGCCATGTGCTGTAGTTCAGACTGCACAGTGGTTATTAAAGACAATTCTAATGGGTAAGAAAACATTTTAACCTTCTCACGGAACACATTGCCATTTCATTTTTCCCTGCTGCTCTCTCAGATATTGAAATATTTGAAAACACATTTGCTCTGAACTGTCTGAGTCACCCGACTCTTCCCATTTTGATACAGGGATCAATTTGTGCAATTATGAAGCACAACTCAGACGGCATACTTTCATTAAATTCTACATGATCACAAGGATATTTATTCTCATTTGCATACAGGCAATTATGGCAAATGATTATGGATTGTTGATTCAAATGTCTGTTCTTGTTTAGCAGGCTGAAAGGTATATCTAATCCACAATAAACATCAAGAAACACAGCCGAGGGCTTTTCACTGGCTATTAGGACAGAAGTACACCATCTGAGCTCCATGCAACTCTGATACAAAAATAAATAAAGAAATAAATCTGTCGCAATTCATTTTCTTCTATGTCTTTCTTGTTATTGGATCAAGAAATGCTTTTATTGAAGAAAACAGAATAGCAGATCCAGAAAAAACAGTGTTTATTATTGATGTAATGTTCCTGCTATGTTCATTTTTTATGGTCCTTCTACTGAGTAAAGTAAAAAGGGAGGCACATGGGTGAGACGTGAGGGCATTGAGATGTAAGGGCATATCATAATGGCCGTTGAGTGCCTTTAACTTATGAATTTAAGAGAGCCACACTGCTATAGTATGAATGCCAGGTCCTTTCCCGTGGCCCATTCCTCACTGTGATTGCTTTGGCCTTTTTTTCCATAGTAAATATTTCATATACTGTTCAAGGTAACATGCACATGAGGGAAGCGCTGATATAAAATATTGATGCAAACAGATGTTTAGGTTTGCATTCCTCAAAAGGTGTGCAGGCATTCAAACTGAACGGCCTGGATTAAATCAGGCTTTATGTCATGCTGTTGAACACATGTGATACATGCAGAGCAAATACACATCAACAAATGAACAGCAACCCACAAAGTGTTTATACTGCATATGACATCGGCTCTTGAAATCTCTCTATTTGAAAGGAGGTCACGCACTGATTGTGTAAAGGGAGGCCACAAGGAGGGCAGTCAACAGCTTCTGCGCTCTTGGCATTTGTCCTACTGTCTACTGTGACTGGTCTCTGTAATTGGTTGCAGCTCTGCAAAGAAATATGGGTAACTGTCTTGCACTAGTCACACCATAAAGCACAAGGGACTGGCAGCATTTAACCAGCCATCCTCCAGCCAGAGATATCAGGGCCCTAAATGTCTCCGGGAATAAAAAAAATTTAGTGGAGCATATCAGTAATCCAGATCTATATGCCACTCAAACTCGTTTTAACATGCACAGTGACACAGCATAAAGGGGCTGTCTGTCAGTTTCTCCTTTCCTGCTATGTCTCTATGCTGCAGCTCTGCATTTGATTGGCTGACAGCAGAAAAATGGGTCACATGTTTCAAGGTTATTGTGTTTTATCACAGTGGTTTGTATATTCATTCACTAAAATGGGCCAGAAGAATTACCCAAATTGAAATAAGGAATAAAAGATGTATGGCCTTGTGCATTTTTTTTTTTTTTACGTCTCACATCACTTTGTTGAAGACAAACTGAGGTTTGCAGCAGCTAGAACTAGACAAGCACCACCACACCAAAGAATGGAATAAATGAAGTAACTGAATTGGGAAATGTGACCACTGGTGCATTAAAGTTGTATATGTGGTCAGTGAACAGCATGCCAAACTAATTTTAAATCATTTCTGATAGCATTAATTGTGATGTCATGTACCTGTATCTCTCTCTCTCTCTCTCTCTCTCTCTCTCTCTCTCTCTCTATCTATCTATTTATATACTGTATGTACTACCATGCAAAAAGATATGTAGTGCTCTTGAAAGAAGTATTTTAAGCTCACAAAAGTTGCATTTATTTGATACAAATAGTTAAATATACATTTTATGTATTATTATTATATATATATATAAAAAAACTGTTTCATTAATATATTTTACAATGCCTGTAATGGCAAAGCTGGATTTTCAGCAGCCATTAATCCAGTCTCCAATGTAACATGATCTTTCATATTGTAGTAATGTAAACTGTCAATTTGATGTGTCCTTGTTGAATAAAAGTATATATATATAGGGAGAATATAAAATATTAGAGTATTGACATTGGAGTTTGACCATCCCTACAGTATAAATTGCGGCATCTCTCAATGTATCTCTTGTTCTTTGAAACTACAATAATGGGGAAGACTGCTGACTTGGCAAAGGTCCAGAAGACAATCATTGACACTGTAACGGTATACAAACTTCACAGTCACGGGAAGAAGGAGGCGGGAAGAAGGAGGCGGCAACCGGCGGATAAACCAGGCCTGGTCCTCTCTCATCCTTCACTGTCGTCGCTCCTCTTTTGTATCCTTCCGATCTCCTCCGTGGGACTCGAGACCGGTGAGTGGAGCAGGTGTCGCTCATTTCCCAATCACTCCACCGGCCTCGCTCCATTCCGTCGGCCCTCGCGCCACTTATCACTGACACCCTCCACAAAGAGGGTACGTCACAGAAGGTCATTACTGAAAGGGTTGGAAGTTCACAGAGTGCTATATCAAAGCATATTAAATGCAAAGTTGACTGAAAGGAAGGAATTGGGTAGGAAAATGTGCACAAGCAACATGGATGACTGCAAGCTTGAGAATGCTGTTTATCAAAGCCGATTCAAACACTTGGGAGAGTTTCACAAGCAGTGGACAGAAGATGGAGTCAGTGCATTAAGAGTCTCCATGCTCAGATGTCTTCCAAAACAGAAACAAAGTCAGAAGCATCTTACCTGGCTAAAGAGAAAAAGAATTGGACTGTTGCTAAGTGGTCAAAAGTCCTCTTTTTTAAGATAAAAGTAAATTTTGCATTAATTTGGAAATCAAGGTCTGGAGTCTGGAGGAAGACTGGAGAGGCACAAAATCCAAGCTGCTTAAAGTCATGTGTGCAGTTTCCGATGTCACTGATGATTTGGGGTGCCGTGACGTCTGCTGGTGTTGGTCCATTGTGTTTTATCAAGTCCAAAGTCACTGCAACTGTCTACCATGAGATTTTGGAGCACTTTATGCTTCCATCTGCTGACAAGCTTTATGGAGATACTTATTTCCTTTTCCAGCAGAACTTTAGCACCTGTCCACACCGCCAATGCCACTTCCAAGTGGTTTGCTGACAATGATATTACTGTGCTTGATTGGCCAGCCAACGTGCCTGACCTGAACCCCATATGGAATCAATGGTATATTTTCAAGAGAAAGATGAGAAACAGTCGATTCAACAATACAGACGAGCTGAAGGCTCAATAGTGCTTCAGCAGTGCCACAGGCTGATCGCTTCCATGTCACACCTCACTGATGATGCAGTTTGTGCTAAAGGAGCCCCGACCAAGCATTGAGTGTATAAATTAACATACTATAAAAAACTTGAACTTTTCTGTTTTGCAAATCCTTTTTTGGATTGATCTTATGAAATATTCTAATATTTTGAGATACTGGATTTTTACTGTACTATCATGAGCTTTAAGCTCTAATCAAAAAAAAAAAAAAAAACAGTATACAGTATATCTTCATATATATTTAATTTATAATTTTGGTTTTAAATTTTTTCGTTTTATTTTTGCATTGAAATTTACAGAATGTAAGTAATTAGTATGTACAGTTTTATATAATATAGTTAATAAAATGTAACTGTAATGTATAATTATATAATATAATAATACGATATAACATTTACTTTCGGCCAACGATCAAGTTTAATATTTGGCACATTGTAGTAAAAAGTTTGGCCACCTCTGAAATAGATGAATGAAAAGTGACAGAACAAATCTAGATTTTCTGGGCCTGAAGAGTGTGATTATTTTATGATAATATGTTTTTGGGGGTTTATTTCTTTGTGGTGCTATCAAACCATTGCTTTGGGGGTGGGGCTATCTAGAGCTTCCAATCTTCTGCATCATGAGGTCATTTCACTGTAATCCGTTTTCATGTTGTTTTGACTATTATTATTGGTTTCCCTTTTCACCTCTGTTTCATTACAGCCTCACATTTAAAAAGTGTCTAACAGATAGAAGCACACACACACACACACAGTGCTCAAGGTCTCTCCATAACACATGGGTCTCAAAATGAATGATTTCCTCCATCCTCTCCCGCCCTCCTACACACCTCACACAGGCAGATAGGGTCTCGCAACAAATACGCCAGTTCACTAATGTCCTCCAGAGTGATGCCAGCCATCCCATCTCTGTGATTTCAGATGCCATCATCATCTCCATTACCGCTCACATCAGCATGCTGGTGCTACTGGACATGAGCTCCAGCAGATGGAGGCAGCATTTCTGCTCTATGTGGCGTGACAGTCTGCAGAGATGTTTGCTCAAGCTTTGCATTCTGTTATAACTCTTCATTATTAACCAACTCGCACATATCTTTCTCTTCATTCTACTACAGCACACTACCCCCCATGGCCAGCGTCCCATAATTCACACAGCTACTTACGCTTCTCTGATGCGCCCAGGAGCGCAATAAGCTACCTGCAGATTAAAGGCTTATATAGCGGTTTACTTCCAGGCCCAATCAGCATTCTAGCGTACCATCTCTCTCAGTCACTCTTTCTCTTTGAAATCATCAAATCTAATATTCCCCATTGAGCTGCACACCACACACAGATGCACATATGCACTTTGGTGGAGCACAGCATGTGCATTTCGTTCCTTAAAGACCCTGTAGCTCTGTTTTAAAATCTAGTGAGCTGCTACTGTAGACCGCATCTTAAGACATCTTAGGCGCTATCTATTGAGAAGGCTGTTTTAAGATGTTGGTGTTTTAATTACGCAGCCTAATAAAATATCTTCTCTTGGCCAAGTTCGAAGGCAGCACAGCATGAATCCTTCACAAAGGAGGCAAACTCAAAATGCATTGTTCCAAGATTAAGAAAAACTTTGAAAAATATTCTAATAAATATTAAATCAATAAAGAAATATAAATATAAAGCGTAAAAAAATAATAAGAAAGCATATAACATCCCCATGAGGGCACAAGTTGATGCTATGGGTCCACAGAAAAGGAAAATAATAATAATAATAATAATAATAATAATAATAATAATAATTAATTTCCACAATTTCTGAATTTCTTCTTTATATTATTTTTATTAAATACATTTTATTTTATTCTATGACAGCCATAGATTGTCTTTAGGATATATCTAACCGTAATATAATGATGGGCAGAAAAAGTGACAAGGAATTTCCATATCACATTTTACACCTTTATCGTATTTTATTACACATTTATTTATTTTCATTGTAGAAATGGGTCTTTATTCATTTATATATAAATTTATACTGTATATAAATAGCTGCCTAAAAGTGAGTCCTTGGATCATATAAGCTATTATAGTCCTATATGTAAATGGAATAAACTCATTAGTCATACGGCATTTGGTTATGATTCATGTGATTGGCTTAAAAACTGTGGTTCTCAGAAGATGACAGTTTTGAAATCACATAATTTCAGTAGAAAAGCACATCAACATAAGACGGCAAACAGATCACGTCCAGCAATTTCATGTGGTCTGTAGCACCCGATGTATCTTTTTTCTTTACATCTGCAACATTCTTTTTTAATTCACTTTTGTACCTTATTGCATTTCCCTACGTTTCACTTTCATTCTGATCCAATAAGAAAATCCACAGATTTCAATTTCAGCTTTAAAGAGTGTGCGTATAGTTACACTCCATTTCCCTATTCTCATCACACTCTTCTCACAGTGAGACACCAGGCTCGTAAATTAAATCAACTCTGAGTGGGCCGATGCTATTTTTACCATTATCATGAGACTGCCAGTCAATCTAAAGGATGAGGATGCTTCAAAATGAGATATAGGCACACCATATTCTAGGAAATGATAAAACAGTCAACACAAACTTCCACTATACTGCTAATCTTTCATTCTTACTAGTGTATGAGAGCCATTTTTCCTACTGTATGATTTCCATGTTGACTGTGAAAGACTTTGAGGGCTGACCGCACAGCGCCGGTCACTAAAAATGAAATAACCCCCCAAAAATGATTTGAAGCATGCTGAACTTCACATAGTGTTGGTGGTCATAGAATGAGTGTACAAGTGTGCTCTCCTGCAGTGTCCTTACATGCCACAAGAGGGGTCTGCATATGCTGTGAAATAGTCATTTTAATTGAAAATAATTTAAAAATAAAAAAATAATTTCTGTGTCTTCACTGAAGACTACACTGTCAAGTTGGAAAATAAACAGAATACTGGAGTATATTTTACAAGAAAATACTATATCAGTCTGTCTACTTTGAGATTTCATGTTAAATGTGTTACTTTTTTTTTTAAGTAAAAAAAAAAATCTTATCTGAAAATGTCTTTTTTGGCTGCCTTTTCCAATCACTGTAAGGAGAAGGAGAGGAATGTAGTTCTGCACTTGACCTACTTCCTCACCACGCGTGAGTAAGGTAACAATGGGCTATAAAGCTCCAAAGTAAATAAATAAATAAAACAAAAAATAAAAAGCACCATAACAGCACCAAAATATGTACACCAACATATACTTATGTGCCCTCTAGAAGCTTTTATTCCGGTAGTGTATGTCACTTTATTGTGTCATCCTAAAACAAAATCACTTTCACAGACTTTTAAATTAAATGTTCCCTCCTGGTAGAATGACCTGCTCAACCCAGTCCTTAGCCATGTTCAAGAAACGGCTAAAAACACAACTTTATTTGACCCTCTAACTCTAGCACTCTAATATAATTATATTCCTTAAAAAAACTTGCACTCTATTAATTATTTTCTTTAAAAAAAAAAAAAAAAAAAAAAAACACTTTTCTAATCTTTTTATATTCTATTCTAATTTGTTTTCTTTTTATTTATTATGCATTAACAAAACCGATATATTGTGATGAAACATAAAATGTTAGCAATGCTGTCATTTCAAAATATTTTAACAATAACCTACTACTACATGCACCGAATCGTGATTAAACGGATTAAACATAAATAAATAATTTATTTTATCAGTTAATCCCTTATTTGATTAATTGATCGACAAATCCATTCAAATCATGCATGTCGGAAATTAGGGCTCAATAGAAAGCAGATCCCGTATAGCTACTTGTATTTCATTTAGGCCTATTGCAGTTATGACGGCGCTTTGCTCCATGCCACCCACCTCTTCATCTCACGTGCAGCCCTTTCCCTCAAACACTGCAAAATATCAGCTCACTGTTTGTGAACGGCTGTGTTTGAGCAGAGAAAATGAACCCTCCCGCCCGCGATTCTCTGATAGCTTGTGTAAATGTACAGAGGGACCGACGCATGCAGTGTAAAGAGGGAAATAGAACGGTCACATTAAATTTGGTTAAAGCGGCACATGGAGATTTGAATTGAAGGAACAAGAAGTACAATTAGAGTGTAGAGCACAATGGGTTAATTAAATCTTTCACACAACTGGATTCCATAGGAACCAGAAGTAAAGCTCAAGTTTTAAATTAAATTAAAATTAAGGGATGAAAATAGCTGGTAACTTACTTCATTTGTTTTCTTCTTTCTGTTTAATTGGATACGTTCATTTTAACACTTGTAGGAATTGCTGCAGTACAACCCAAATCCTCTGGGTGGCACAGGATTGTCATTACAGTGATAGTTGAGGGGGAAAATATCTGCTTTCAGGCTAAAACTAAGTTGCCTATTAATTCAAAAATAATTGTTTCTTCGCTCTATGAACCTTTAAACTCAGTTGGGAGCTTCTAAACAATAGCATAAAAGACTGTCACACCGCTGCCCTAGTATTCACTGTGACCACGGCATTCTCCCAGGAACCAATTAAAGAGTCTTACCACACTTGTCTTCATACATTTTAGATTATGTCTCTGCTAATAAAGTTTCAAAAAGTTGTTCCACAAATTACCAAGAGGCAAAACTGAATCCCTGGATGAGTTGCCTGCAGCTTATCTTCTACATGGAAATGAGTCTTGTTCACTTCATCCTTTGCCACAACAGTACATCGGACTTCGTCTAAAGAGGGGGTGTCAAAATCAGATCTTGCAGGGCCGCAGTCCTACAGAGTTTAGTTCCAACCCTGCTCCAACACACAAACTATGGCTGCATCCGAAAACTTAGGCAGATGACTTGCTGATTCGTTGGCATATGAGGCATTGACTCTGCAGGCAGTGTTTTTGCATGAATGCACCTAATGAAACTGATTTCAGACAGACTTTTGAAGCACTGTAACAGTTTAACGATCTACAACAAAATAGAATGAGTTGTGGTGATAACTAAACTAATATTTAGTTAAAATAATACAGATTTTTCGCTAGAAATAACATAAAAAGTGCAAAACGTTTGTCAGAAATATACATTTACACACAAACTGATAACGAAATGCAACTTTCAGACACCATCTTTATTTTTTTAGGTCAGCAGTCATGGAATGAAGTGCACAGGATTGTGGGATATCAAAGGCAGCGAAGGATACAGCTATGCTGCCTTCAAAATTCGATCAAAAGAAGGTACCTCCGGAGACAGGAAGTAAAGCAGAATCTGGATTTGGATGTGCCTTGATGCCTTCTCGCCTTGGAATGCTGCCTCCAAAGGCAGCCTTTTAGAGCTTTTCGGACAGAGCACATGTATTTTTCAAACATGCCTGAAGGACGCGATTAGCTGGATCAGGTGCGTTTAATTAGGGTTGGAGCTAAACTCTGCAGGTCTGTGGTCCTCCCGGAATTGAGTGTGACACCCCTGGTCTAAAGAGACATTGTATGGTCAACCGTGAAAATGCTTGTCTGTGCCAAACTAACAGATAAATCCCATTTCCTAGGAAGACTTTGAAGCCACAACATACTTCTGTTGGAATGACTTGAGATAAAGCTGTATAGACTACATGCTTGATGTTAATTTGTAAATAGTCTAATGGAATAAAGCTAATTTAAAAGTTAAAACTAAAAGATACATTAACCATGCGTGTCAAATGCTCACAGGAAAAAAAACACACTGACTCTTATTAAACAAAGCACAAGTCTCTTATGTGCTTCCCTCAAGTGCAGTAAGTTTAAAACTCACCATATGTCGGTGAAAATGTATGCATACAAAACTCAGTGTGCAGCAACTTAAATTAAGCGTTACATTTTGCAAAACACAAGTGTTATATTTGCTGTAGAAAAGCTCCTGAGACCTGCATGCAGATTTCAAGCAGCTAATTCTGTGTGCACAAACCACCAAGGAAGAAATTCATCATAACTTCCACCTCGTCCCCAAACTCCACAGACATATCTTGTATCTGCAATTTTTCGGTCAGCTGACATCCTGACCACAGCGAGAAATTAATGACACAGTCTAGCATGACTTTGCCCATGCATTACATGCCTCGTCCCCTGGCACAAAGGCACCAGCTGAGCCAGGGTCACAATAATCACATGATTTAAAACCTGTGCTGTGCGAATACCTGATTTAAAATCCAATATGAAATGAATACAACCTCCACATCTCATTCCACTCATGGCAGATTTGATTGCCTCTGCGTGTGTTCAATACGATACAGAAACAAAGAAGTTTCTCATCTCATTTCACATTGGTGTTTCTCGTTCAACAGGCTTGCAGGGTAGTGTGTGTGTGTTAACAATTACTTCTGTATTTGCACTGCGCCTGTCTGCGTGACTGTGCCAGTATTATTCTGTTAAACCTGTGTCATGCATGTGTTGCCTTCTATTGCAGGAGACATTATGTGGCATAGATCTCAGAGCTGGATGAGGGCGTAAACATATCATTAAACACACTTTGGGTCAAATGTAACAATATAACAATGCACACTTGAGAATTAGCTTACAGGATCTTTTGTAATTATTATACCATTTTTCTGTGGTTTTATGAAGCAGGAGAATGTTTCAGTGTGAAACAAACAATTCAATACCACAAAACATCAAATAATTAATCAGAGTAATTGCTAATACTTACTGAGGTTTTAGTCCACAGAATTGTTTAAGTCAATCACCTATGCCTTATGAGTGTGACTAATTACTTTGTAACAGCAGGTAAATTATGTCAATGCTGCAGTTACAGTATCTAACTGGATAATTTTGGATTGGATAATAAAAAAATTGCATAATTTTCTATATAGTATGAGGATTTATGTTCTGCATAACAGGGATGACCTGAAAAACTGATATAAATAATTTGTATTTTTTATTGTTTTTTTAATGAGCTTCATACTGAATATGTTTGATAACATCATTGTTGTTTTGGCATCGACTGCAGACCCTTTAACCTGGAGTGTTTTCTCAATTTGCGTAATTATCACTGCAAGCTAAAATAGCCACGTGTCCAGTGGTTCATAGACTGCTCATAGCCTAATCATTGTATGCTATTATTTTTCATTGCCTTTGGACATTTATTATTAACATGAATGTGCAATAACATGACCCTTTAATTTACTGACAAGTAGCTTAAAGGCTTGCTGCATGCATCAAGAACTATGAAAGAAAAATGATGCAAAGAACATGCAAGGTTAAAAAAACAGTTTCTTGCGGGAGGTATGTCCATATGCATCTGTAAATCTGAGTGTTCAGTAATTAAATAGCTCTCATTGAAAAGCAATGTTGCAAAGTGCATATAGCCTATATTATTTCAGAGATAATTATCTCACTGATGGGGAAAAACATGTTTAGAGCCATCTTAATGTCTAATTCTAAGAATATAAGAATGTACATGTTTGTCAGGGAGTGTATGAACTTCTAAAAAACAGTCAAGAACCAGATCTCTTAACTCTGTATGTTGGAGGAGACCGTGATAAGAAGGTTATGACCCAGGGCCAGATTACTTAGATTGACCCTTGAGCATAGCAAAGTTTTTCTGATTCATCCCTAATTATTTGCATAAGTTAGCAAGAAAAAAAGTGTCTAAACATCTATACATTTACCTTTTTTATTTATTTACATTTATTCATTTAGCAGATGCTTTTATCCAAAGTGACTTACAAATGAGGACAGAGGAAGCAATCAAAAACAAAAAAAAGAGCAATGATATATAAGTGCTATAACAAGTCTCAGTTAGCTTAACACATGTAACAAGGGCTTTTAAATAATATAATAAATAAAAAGAAAACAGATAAAATAAAAAAAGAACAGAGCAAACTAGTGTTTGAGGTCTTATATACACACACACAGAGACACACACACACATAATTGCATTATAAATTAAAAGAAAATAGAATACAAAAAGATTAGATTTTTTTTAAAGAATAGAATTAGAATAGTGAGTGCTAAAGTTAGAGGGTCAAATAAAGATGGAAGAGATGTGTTTTAAACCACAAATGTCAGTCCCAATATATCACAGCATGAAAACACAGCAGCTGTGTCCTCATTTTAACTTTTGCTTCATGTGACTTGAATATTTTCTAATAATTCCTGCCCATTTCTCAGTGGTACATCAAAAACAAATAAATCACCGGTTGTGTTTGCAGTACAGTGACTGTTCTGTGGCATTCACTCTCACGCTTCATCTCAGCTATGTGTGGACGCCTTGTTTTGGATGAAAATCGGAAATGAATTTTGCTGCATGCGTTAAGTGGGCAGATAGTAGCACTTCACACAAACAAATAAATAATGAACAATCAGCTGGTGAATAAACCTAGTTAGTGCTGCATTTCAGTTATGCCTGGGTGTGTTTTTGAAGCTTCTGGTTGTATTTTTACGTGTCAGAATTTTTGAGATGACATATTATATGTTGTTATATTGTATTTTGGAGTGTATTATGTCGTCTCCTCTCCATGCTGATTAACTGTTTTGTTAACCACTATAAGCAGTAAGAACCTGCATCTGGGTGGTGGTAACCTAATGGTTAAAAATCAGTGTTTGCAACTGAAAAATTCCAGGTTCAAGTCTTTCAGTCCATGCACTATAATCATTGTGCCCTTAAGCGAGGCACTCACCCCTATAATATATTTCAACAGTCAGGTTCCGGAAGTGAAAACATGGAAATTGATTTTAAGTGATAATGGATAAACCTCTCTAGAAAGACCAACTCTGTGCTCTGAGGGTGCTAATCGATGGTGCGTGCTTCTGCAGAAGCCCAAGTCACTGTTAATTTAACTATACTACTCATAGTCCCAGAGAGAGATCCATCACTCATAAAACATCGTGGATGATGCCACTCCTTATGCTCTCAAATAGCTCATTCATATAGCATATTTCATACACAGTGGTAATTCACCAGTTTTCTTTTTTTCTTCTTCTTTTTTTTCAGTGTGCTTAATAAAAAAAATTATATTAAAAATAGTAATAAAATAAAATATAAATATCTTAATATTTAGCAATAAACTATATATTTAAATATATTTCAATACATAATTCAGTTACTATATATACCTTATAATTCTATTGTCTGTCGATTTCTGCTCTTTCATGTAATTTTGTTGTTTGAATTGTTTTTTGATGAATAGAATGGGGACATTTTTTGGATGTTTTGATTTTGTAAAATAGAATGGGAAAAATCACCAAGTATGCTTCAATTTGGCTAAAAAGCATCACCTAAATGACGAAATATAGACTGTGTGTGCATGTGTATGTTAGTGTGCACGGTGAACAGGTTCAAAGATTTTGCTCTGCTTTACAAGAGCTGCATTTGTCTCATAAACTTAAATGTGAAACCAGAAATCCTGTCGGATTGTATTATTCCATTTTCCATCAGCACTACCATGATTAGGTTGATTAAACTTGGCAACAGCCTTTGAAACAGCAAACCATGCATTTGAATCAATGCAATTCAATAATTTTGGCCCAGGCTCACTCTATATTCTCTGAATCCCCTTTGACATCTTGAGTAGTGGTTGTACAGGCATGTTCCTCTCTTGAAAAGCACCTTGAGATGAAAAGCAGCTCAAATATGATATCTTAAGCCCAATGACAGACAGAATGATCAGAATCCAAGTGTCATACATTTGACAGATCATGTAATTGTGTCATAATAGTACATAGAATTGTTTTATTTATCTATTAATTTACACTTATGTGTTCATAAACCATAAGGTTTCAGTAGAAGTAAAAAAAAAAAAAAAATGCCAGTGACTATAGGGTGAGATAATTGTTTTAAGTGAAAATTTAATTGTGAAATTCATCACCAACGGCTCATATTTTTAGATGAACTCAGTTTCCATTGATTTCACGAGGAGGATGAAACAAACATAAATGATTTCATATTTGATGACTGGATGAAACCAAGCATATTTGATGACTCATGGGAGAGTATGTTTACATACAGTACACATTTGCATTCATCACAAACACATGCAATTATGAGTTAGTTCGTAAAAATAATTGTTTACATTACTGTTATATTAATAACACTCAATATAATCTCAGAATAGGATCAATTTGGCATTTTTAAGAAAGTTTACTTTCAAGTTCATCTAAGGCAGCTTGACTGGTTAATCCAAACTGACGACCGCACACCGACAAGAATGAAGGCGAAGACTAGAGAGTGAAATTTCTGACAGTGCTGACAGTTCATGTCAGTCCTGACTGCGCCCTCTGCTGGACATTATTGCTTTCATTCATTAAGGCCATGTTTCAAAACCCAGTTAGCGGTCTTCCTTGTATGACCGTTTTGGACATGATAGGCTTAAGGCTTGAAACAGGAATTATTATCTTGCCAAATATCTTCCAGTTCTGTTCTTCACACCATCATATGATCTTTGCAGGCATGTGACTACAAAGTCAAACAGACTTTTGGTCAATCATCTTGGTGTCATGTCCATGTTTTCTCTGTTATCCTTTTGTATTTTTTTTGTGACGACTGAGAGAAATATTTGCCCGGAAGCATGCATTTCTCAGTCCTTTCAGAGTGATATCCAGGAATCTTGCTGTTTATGTTACATTTTGTGACAGTCATCGAGGATTGCCCATGCACTGCAGCTGAACATATGTCACAAAATGAAATGCAAATTTGCTTGTTTTAATTGCTTTGGATATCAAAGACTGTATCAGAGGCAATATAAAGGAACACAAGGAGTTTTCAGTTCTGCCGATACAGAACAAACCAATCTACTTATGCTGATTACTATGAATGAGGACATGCATTATTACCATGAATGAATCCACATGTATCAACAACTGCAAATTACCTTCCATAATCAGCAGACTTAGAAAAGAGAAGCATGAACCAACTGTGAAGTAATGAGTCACACCAAATTGGCAGTTGAGCTGGAGATTTTGACAAGTTTTCCATAATTATGCTGCTCCTTGAATAAAGCCTTCACCTTCTCCTTGATGCTCATTGATTTGAGTGAATTATTCATTTCAGGGTGCAATAATGCCAGTGTCAGTGCTGTTTTCGTCTGACCTTGTCACAGTGCAAGTCATACTTCAGCCCATAACAGGGGTCTATACATTTCTTCAGGCCAAGGACCCTTTGGGGGTCAGAGCATCATTACATATTTTTATATGACACTTAATGATATAGAGGTATTCTATATATATATATATATATATATATATATATATATATATATATATATATATATATATATATATATATATTACAATACATTGCGTGAAAAATACTTAATAGATCCAAATAGTAGTATGATGATATACAGTGTGATACTTAATATATGGCATATAGTAATTATGATATGTGATGAGCTGTATGATGCTCTTTAGCAGGCTAAGGCTGTGACTAAAATTGTCAGAGTGACTGAAGATCATTTGGTCACTGGTCACCCATCCAAATCACAAGACATGCAATCAACCTCAGGCTAAGCCACCGTAACCACTAAATGTTCTTCAGCCAGTTTAATTTTATGGAGACATAAACAAGTACACACACACACACACACACACACACACATACACACACACAGTTACCTCATATTCCCACACATTGTCACAAAGGCTTTGATTTTGATGATGTCCTTCTGAAAAATGAAATCCGGTGACATTTGAACAGGTTTTGTGGTTGATATGGTGGATTTATGACAGCAGTAAATGAGTGTGTGCAAGAGAGAGTGAGTGAGTGTGAGAGTGCTGTCATGTGTGAGAAGAGAGAAAATGACCTGAAACAATTGTTGTTCAGGTATACTTCATATTTTTGTGGTAACTGTAATACCTTGATTTTTAATAAATGCAACGTATCAAGGTTTTAACAGAAATATCAAAGACTGGATATTTGGATAAGCAGCAAAAATATTTTCAGCATGTGTAATAACCAGAACCATTATTTATAAATGAGTTCCAATAATGATTCATAATAATTGAGCAGCAAATCAGCATATTGCAATGACTGAAGGATCATGTCAATACTTGAGCTGCTGAATATTCAGCTTTTCCATCACAGGAATACATTACATTTTTTAAAAATATATTTAAATAAAAAATAGTTCCTTTAAATGTAAACAATATTTTACTATATTACTGTTTACATTTTTATATATTATTGTTGTTGTTATTATTATACATTAAACAAAAATACTGCACCCAATCAGACCATTCCTACCAGGTCATTTATAAACTGGACTGCTACAATGCTCTTTTGCATGCACTGTCAGACATGATTTGTAAGATATATGGATCAAATCCATAAATATATGCACATTTATTTTTATTTTTTTGGAGTAAACCTTTTCATCAATATCCTTTCTGCTCTGCGGGAGCAATCAGTGCTGTCTATAGACATCTGGAAGAGGATGAGCACATTAAGTTACTTCTTTATCTGTGGAAAAGAGGTTTCCAATCTTCAAAGGACATGCTTTGTTCTCTCCTGAAAAGTGTTCCCCCTTAAATCTAGGCAAGATGATGGAGTGCCTGTTTTTACAAGAATGCAGTGGTGCTGAAACTTGTTTAAGGATGTGTTAGGGAGATAAGGTATTAGTTTTAAAGTGTGAGCAAATGTTAGACTTTACCTGTTAATAGAACATAATCCATAAAAGGGCTGGGCAGCAAGATCAATTTAACAATTAATCTATTCAACCTTGAGACACAATGAACAGTGATAATACACAACCAATGTAAGCTTAAAGAGTGCTTGCAGTGCCTGCGTAATGGGTTCATTTTCTGCATGAACTGTTTATATGTATACATTAAAGCTACTTTGGATAAAGACATCTGTCAGTTAGCTTGGATGTAAACTTAAAAAAAGGTCTAATAAGATGTGCCTGTAACAGGCAGCAAGCATTCAGATCAAGGAGACTGATTGTGACCATTGGAGATGGAGCGTCTTGCTGTGATGGACTGCACAAATGTGTAATCAAATATTTTTGCTCTTAAATATTGAGTGAGACGGGTGAGCTTGGGGAGAGGACTCTGAAAGGGTGGAGACATACGCATCTCTTCAAACAGCCGAACTGAAGGAGACAGACGCGCAGATCCACCAGCTTTTGGGCACTTACTAAAACAGTATCTCAGGAGACTGAGAAAGCATCGGCAAACTGACTGAAAAGCAAAGCAGATGACAACAGGGGGATAACTGACAGCCGAGGGAAGCTTTTACAACTTTAAACGGTTGTGATATGAAGTAGAGCGCTGCGTAAAAGCTTGCGTAATCGTGCGCAGTCCAGACGACAACTTTTCACAGTCATTTCTTTTTTAAGCAAAAAGTTTTTTTTTTTTTAAGATGAACACCTCGGATATTCTTTGCGATTCCGAATTTGCGAATTCGTCAAACTTTTCGTGTGTGAACCGAACCGTTCCTTCGTACAGCATCATTGACATCGCGTCTTTCATGCACATCTTCCCCACTATCTACGGCATTTTGTGTTCAGTTGGAGTTCTGGCCAACGGTCTGGTGATCTATGCTGTGGCATCATGCAAGAAGAAGATGGTCTCTGATATTTACGTGCTGAATCTGGCCATCGCAGACCTGCTTTTCCTGTTGGTGATGCCGTTCAACATCCATCAGCTGGTCCGGGACAGACAGTGGGTCTTTGGCCACTTCATGTGTAAAGCTGTGGTGGTGGTGGATGTCAGTAACCAGTTTACCACAGTGGGCATTGTGACAGTGCTCTGCATTGACAGGTGAGAGTTGCATGAATTTGGGAAGTCAGAACAATATTAATGCGGTGGCCCATTGCTGCGTGCATGCAAAGTAGGCCTGAGAAAAATCACAAATGAGAGCTAACTGTCATTTCATATTTCATTGAAAATGTCCAGCTTTTTAAAGTATATATATATATATATATATATATATATATATATATATATATATATATATATATATATATATATATATATATATATATATATATATATATATATAGGCCTATGAATTTTTAATCTTTTTTATTTTTTTATTGAACGTTCTGAAACAAGACGCAAGATTTAAAAAACGTAATATGACTGTCCAAATAATAATTTTCAGAAATAAAACGTTCTATGATTAATGTAACAAAAAAAAAAAATACGTTTTTGACCAGGTAACTCTGTATGAAAGTTATGTTGACATTACTGGAAGAACGTTTGTTCATAACTTGTTTCTTATTGGAGTCTTGAGTCTCATCTGCAGTTTATATAAGAGATAACAACTTTGTGCTGAGCTTTGCCAAACTTCCAAAGTCTGTAATCAGAAGATTTCAGTGTGACCTCAAATATTCTTTCCAGGAGATGCTCATTATAGTAATCAGTCATTTTTAATATAAATTACTGCAGTAGGCTAGATGTGCTTTGTGTGATTTGTTTTTATTATTGGCATAAATATTTACTAAAGTTAAAGTTGGAATTGAATAAAACTATTTGTATGTAGCAATAAGCAGTGGCATCACCATATCTGAGCATTTGGATGTGTTTTCTTGGGACAAATTTTTTGATTTAATGGAACAGTGCTTGGATGCTTGGGCGAAGCATCTGACCTTCCGAATAAAGAGAGACATCACCATATGATAACCTGCTTGTTGTGCCCCAGTATAAACTCTCTGCGGTGGATGGTACAGCTTTCTGTATTATAGGCCTTAAACTATGGAATATGCTGCCCCATAATATTCGTGCTGCCTCCTCTCTCCTTTAAGTCTCAACTTAAAACTCATCTATTCACTTTGTTCTCTAAACCACTCATTTACCTCTCTGCTTCTCTATTTCTCAACTTCTGTTTGTATGACATATGACCACTTTCTTGACCTAATTTGTGTTTATCATATGATTGCATGACCTCTTAACTGTAGTTCATTTTTGTCAATACCTATTTGTCTGAATGTCATTTTTGAGTATCTGTTGTGTACGTATATATATATTTATACATTTATTATTATTATTATTATTATTATTATTATTATTATTATTTGCCAATTGCTTGTATTATTTTGTGAAACGGCCTTGGGCTCTTGACTGTCTGGTGTATTTTGTTTCCCAGTTTGCTTCTGTTATTTTGGAAAACGTCCTTGGGTTCTTGAAAGGCACTATAAAAATAAAACATATTATTATTCTTATTTTTTTTTTTTTTTTGCATGTTATTTGCAACAATCATTATCCAAAATAGGCTTCATTTTTGCTAGATATAAATATATAATAATACATATAATGACATTTCTTTCCTTGACCTATGACATGTAACTGACACATTTCTTTCAGATTCAAACCAATACAGTCAAGATAATAAATGTGCTTGAGGAGTGCATCAGCTTTGAGGTCAAAGAGATAGAATTCTTTATTCAAACTCTAATTACAGAGCACAGACTTTTTTCACCAAATTATATGAAATTACAGTCCAGCTGTTCATTGCTGCTAATCAAAGTCTAGTCTAGATGTTCCACTGAATGTATGCAAAGAAAAAAAGAAAAAGAAAAGAATGAAATCAATGCGACTCTCACATCCATGTGATACATGCTACATGACCTTGAAAAATAAAGCATGCTGCATCTGCAAGACTGTACTACAGCAATAGCAGTGTGTGACACTGAAAAGCCCTCGTACTTATAATTAGCATACAAAAGCACTTTAACACAACATCTCACCGAATGCACATAAAAAACAGAGTGCAGAGGAGTTTTTGCTTAGTTGTAGGTGTCAAAGACATGAGTCCCCCAGAAAGCCTCTTGATGCATGATTAGGTGATGAAGCTCCAATATATCACTTTTTCATATTATGTCATTGCTGTATTCCAAAAGGAATTCTGTTGGTCTTCACTGGGTCACTCGCTTAAAGTTACTTAGATACCGAATCTTAACTGCACATTTTCATTATCTTTTGCTAAACATTATAATCCCACATTCTATTTAAAAGACAACCTTAGTGACTGTTACTACTGTAAGCAATACATTACACATGAAGCCAGACACATTCTCTTCCCTTTAAAAGAAATTGCAAAGGAAAAAAACAAACATTGTTGTCTACGAGAGCTGTGTTTGGACTGTTCACACGTAAAGTACACATCTGTTGACTTTACACACAAGCTTTTTTCATTTGATTTCTAGAAATCTAGAATACAAACACAGCAAATGCATTTCTTAGAAAGCTGTCACTTGCTGTGCTGTTTTGCAGCTCTAGTAGCATGTGAACGGTTTGCTTTCCAAGAGTCAAGACAAGTCAGCTTTATTTGTATAGCTCTTTTCACGATACATATTGTTTCAAAGCCGCTTTTGGTAAAACAGTGCCTTTATACCCCTAGCGAGCAAGACAAAGGCAACTGTGCCAGGAAAGGATGCTGGAACGAGGAAGGATGTTTATTTTAACACTGATGATAATAAGAAATGATTTCCTGAGCAGCAAATCAGCACATGATTTCTGAAGGATTTGCATTTTACAACATATTAGATTGAACAAAAAACTGTAAAGAAATATTTTAGAACATTACAGTTTTACTGTATTTTTAAACTATGGCTGGATGCAGGCAGTTGTTTTGTTGGACAATTTGTACAAAAGATACACATTTTTTATTTGGATAGGACAGTAGAGTGACGACAGGGAAGCATTGGGTGGAGAGAGGGGAGCAGGATCAGCGAAGGATCAAGAGACAGGAATTGAACTCGGGTTGTCATGAACAACTCTATGTTGATGCACTAACCATCAGGCTATTGGCACAGACACAGTTGGTACAAAAGATAAACTCAAATTCTACTCACTGAATCATCTTTAGTGAAAGCTACAATTTGTCCTCATTTTAACTTATACAAAGTTATTTATGCTACAATATAGTTTCAAAATCTCTCTGTTTTGCATGAATATTATAATAGCCCTGCATTTGAGTTTTCATTAAAGTTTAATCCTGAATCTTTTTTTATTCTCATATTAAAAAAAATATCATTAAAAAAATAAGATCTCTTTCTTCCAGAAAATGGAAAAATAGATCAAATAGAGATCAAATTACTTGTGCTTACGTCTCCAACTTCTCAATATTGCTCTCTATAGAAAAAGACCCTATTAATCTCACAAGTCTGCTCTGTATAGAGTATCAGAAGACATTTTAATCATATCACAAACTGTGCTCAGATTTGCCAAGATACCAAAGTCTGCTAAAGAGATCAGATTTCAGTATGAACTCAAACATTTCTTGGCAAATTTAAGGCAAATTTATCTGAGCTCAATTTTCTAACTATTACTGTTTCTGTTTCTATTTCTCCTAAGCAATTTAATGAGAAACATCTCATACAAAGTTACATTTACATGACATTAATGCATTTAGCAGACACTTCTATCCAAAGCAACTTACAGTGCATTCAGACTATAAATTTTTTACCTTACATGTGTTCCCTGGGAATCAAACCCACAACCTTTTGCACTGCTAATGCAATGCTCTACCACTCAACCACAGGAACAAATTGATGCAGCAATATCAAAAGAGCTAAAAAATAAATAAAAGTTATTTATTTATTTATTTTACATTAACTCTTGGGTGGCACTACTTTGATTACCATGATTTATTGTTTCTATTTCCAGGTACATTGCAATCGTTCACCCCACATCTGAAAAGAGGACCATTCAGTGGACCATCATCATTAACATTTTGGTGTGGTTGGGCAGCTTCCTTCTGAGCATCCCGGTCATGATATATGCTAAAGTCATCTCCAAAAAGAACATGAACATTTGTATGATTAACCTGGATGGGCCTCAGGATATGTACTGGTACACACTCTACCAGTCCATGCTGGGTTTCATCGTCCCCCTCATTATAATAAGCACATTTTACACTCTCACTCTGTACCACGTGTTCCGCTCCATCCGGCGGGTCAAACGCAAGCAGTCAGTGTGGGCCAAGCGGGCCACTAAGACAGTTGTGATGGTGATCGCCCTGTTCTTGGTCTGCTGGTCTCCCTATCATGTCATCCAGGTGATCAACCTCAGCATCCAGCAGCCCACCAGTGCTTTTGTCTACGCGTACAACATCAGCATCTGCCTGAGTTACTCTCACAGCTGCATCAACCCTCTAATGCTGCTGTTGTTCGCTCAAAACTACCGCGATCGCATCTGCCATCACAAAGAGCTACGCTCCCAAATCAGCTCGTCCAAGACCACCGTCAAAAACCGACGGAGGGTCTGGCATGAGCCCGGACACCAGCCACCGCTGTACCGTTATCTAGCGCCCGTCGAGCCTCGCTGGACATGCTAACTGAGGAAAATGAAGCGAAAATGTAAGGCCTGCACTGCAACACTTGCTGCACGGGTGTCAATCGCATGGTAGCTTGTTTCTCAAAGGGGATAACTGTGAAATGAAATGCCACAGTGAACTTTCAGGAGGCAGCAAGGATTGAATCAGCACTCGACTGTGGTTATGGTTTGTGTCACTATAAAAAAGTCATTATAATGTTTTCAATGTTTACTGTTAATTTATCTGTTATTCTTTGTATACTGTTACGGAGTGTCTATTTACACTAGGTGCAAATAGCACACATTGTTGACAGAGGTTATTATGCTAACTCCGCCCACCAATGTGTGATTGGGATAGTCAACAATACAAAAGATGACTAGCTAGCAACAAGCTCCAGTGGCATAGACTTTTGACGTGAATGTTTGGATTTGCCTTTTATCAACCTCTTTCTTCTCCCTTTTCAATTTTCGTATTACATCTGAAAGGCATTTTTAATATATAAAAATGAAGGAAATAATCGAAAAGTTGAATATAAAGTATCAATTAGGGGTAGAGTTAGTGTAGGGAGGGCTTTATTGGTGGAATCCATCGAATCATTTGAATTACAATTATAATTTACACTCAATATGTTATTATTGCATACTGTTTTATAATGTGAAATACTAAAATACTGCAGATAATTGCCACTATTGTCAATAAGTAGTATAAATAGCAGAAAATCTCGCTTTTTCTATATAGTGTATATAGAATCTATCGCTATTTGCACTGTGTAATAGAAAATATGGTATTTTCAGTTATTGTAAATATCATCTAGTTGCTATTTAGGTACACTTATCACTATTTACACTTAGTGCAAATAGCTGCTGCCATACTGTTAATGTATCTGTTGTTTTGAATGTTTCAAGTTCTGTCATCATTTACAAACTGTTAGGTTGTTCTGTCTCTTTTTTCTTTTTTGGAAATTGTTGAAAGGTTGAAATTTTCAGGCAATTACGGTGAATACAGACTGAGGCTTTCAAGCTTCACGGAGACAAAAAATATAAGTATATAAAAAGAATAGTAGTGTAGCTACTGATGGATATTTGAAGTCTTGAAGTCATTCAATATTTTTTGTCCTTTGTGTGAGGAACAGGCTATACTTCAAATGTTTGACACTGATATTATTTCCTTTTAGTGAGATGTTTTCCACTATAAGCAGATCATTTAATTTGTGAACTGGATTAGTTAAAGTTTGTAAATGAATTTTTCAGATTGGTTAAGTGAATGAATCTACTGATTCAGCAAAATGAATTTGAATTATCCATGCACACAATATATATTCATTTTATTTTTGGGGTAAACTATAGCTTTAGAACCTCAGAATAAAGGGCCTGAGTCATACGCACCATTTTGGGAAACTATTATATTTCTTGAAGTATTAAAGCTTCGGTGCTTGTTCGTTGAAAAAAAACTTTTTTTTTCTGAAAAATGAAAAACTGTGCCTTTTGTGTTCCACATGAGAAAGAATTTCAAACAGGTTCAGAATGACAGTATATTGAGTAAATGATGACAGCATTTCCATTGCTTATTCTTATTAAGGACAGATAATGGTCAGGATTTTGTGATACAGTATTGGCGGCTTTTGTTTGTATTCTTAGGGAATGATAAACCAAACCAGAATTGTCTTTTATGCAGAAGGCTATATATAATGTCTTTGTAATATGAAATAAAATAAAAATAGTGTTTTTGTGGGTATGTGCTGTGTTGAAGAAATTCATTAGTATGTAAATTAAGCATTATGCTTAATCAAATACACAGGCGTAACTAATCATAAATATGACATTCTGTGGCATTTAAAACTGTACTCTCATAAATGTGTAAAACTATTTTGCAAAATATATTAAATATTGAAATGTGTTGGTTTTAAATGTCTCCAGATGTGGATCCTTTGACATCAGGCTGTCATGCACGTCTGTTTAATCTTGACTTAGGACATTGTAGAAGATATAATATCTGTGACTGTATGCTTCTAAACATTTTATTACATGAATTCACAAAGATATCCAGTGTGAAATTCCCAGTGTGGTTCTGTTTTCCCATTTGTTTTCTAAGAAGCCCCTGCGGCCTGTGTGAGAACAGTCATGTTCACTGTTAACGTGTGACACTTAAACTATGTGTGACTAGTCACATTTCAGTCTTGCCGCCCTCAGTCAACACATTATGATGCCTGGCAAATAAACAACGAATTGCATATTATATCTTATATACTCTGGCATGCACTGACAAATTACTTTATAGTAGGGAAGGCAAAGATAAAAAGGCAGATGACCATTTTTAGGTTATTCAGGGAGAACTGTATAATTCATGGTCACTGATTTAACATACACCTCCTGTTTCTTGTCTGTCCATACTATCCCGAAGGCTTTTGTTTTTATGTGCTATAAATGTACAAAATAAACTCTAAAAAACCTTGACCATTTGAATATAAATCATGTAGTTCTTGTATCATGTTGTAAATAAACAATCACAATATTACTGTGTTTACAACACTCTATTGAATGTGAAGTACCAAATAAATAATTCAGCCAGAAATCTAAGTTTGATGAAAATGACCCTCGGGCCAGCCAAAATGTAGATGAGTTTGTTTCTTCATCTGAACAGATTTGGACCCTCTGCAGTGCATTATGGACTTCAAACGCCTTGATGTATTAGTTTCATATAAACATGGACTCCTATTTTGGTTAAATTGCACTAATGATGGATTAATTTCAGACAAACACACAGCTTTTTACATCATGAGACATTAATTGATGAACCGGAGTCATGTGGATTACTTGTGGATTACTATAATGTTTTTTATGAGCTGTTTGGACTCCGACGGCACCCATTCACTGCCGAGGAGGAGCTGGTTTCTCCAAATATGTTCCAATAAAGAAACAAACTCATCTACATCTTGGATAACCTATGGGTGAGTAAATTTTCAGAAACTTTGAACTATTACTTTTATAACTTAATAAATCACCCCCAAAAAAACTGGTGCATTTTTCGTTCTTTTGTCAAACACAAAAGGATTGTTAAAGCAAATTAATTTGATGAGATTTCAAAGATATGGCAGAGAGCTACAGACAATTTCTGTGAGACCATACTTTGCCCAGGGAGTTTCCTCAGGTGTTCCTGACAGTTCTATATACAGTATTCACCCTAAAGCTACTGAAAAAGCAAAAAGAGGTGTTGTTCTCCGTGTCACAAAGACTTCAGTCAGTCTCACCCGATCCCCCGTGCCTTGTTATGGGTGATTTTAATCACAGTAATTGCAACAAAACACTAAGCCATTTTCATCAGTACATCACTTGTTACAATCCTAGAAATAAGACTCTAGATTTATGATACAGATTCATATGAGGGGCATACAGACTGGGCTCTTCTGTCCATAGCTGATAACATTAGTGGCAAGGTGTTGAAAACATGTAAGTGGTATATTTACAAAGATTTTAAACATGTCTCTTAAAATGCCAATTATCCCACAGATTAGGAAAACATGCTACAGATGTTCCTGTGGCCAAATGTAGGATCCTGAAGGTTTTAAATGATTTTAGACCAGAAGCCCTCACCTCGCTGGTGATTAAAACGTTTGATAAAATTGTGGAGATATTGAAGCATGCAGAAGATAAATTAGATCCCTTTCAGTTTGCGTAGAGCAGGGAAGTGGTGTGGAAGATGTGCTAACTACACTGAAAAAATGATACAATGATTTATTTTAATCGAACACTGTGTGAGAGTCAGTGTTGTGCTATCTTCCAAGTTATATTCTTCTACAGGTTCCCCTCAGGGGTGCGTTCTTTACCATCTAGTTTTTATTTTATAAACTAATGATTGCAGGAGTACATTTGACAATAGGCTTATAATGAAGTTTGCAGATGATACTGTCATTGTGAGTCTCCTGGTAAATAAATAAATTTTAACGTAGTTAACCAAATAAATGATCATAGATCTATTTCTCCTACTGTCATTGAACTGGACATTGAACTTGTGGATGAGTATAGATATCTGGGTACAGTGATTGATAATAAATTCAATTTTGATGCTAATACTGGGACTATCTGTAAAAAGGTCCAACAACGTTTGTTTTTCTTAAGAAAATGAACTCTTTCTAAAGTATGCACATTGTTAATGACACTGTTTTATCGCTGCTTAGCTTTTTGAATGATTATGTGTGAGACTGTGTTAATGTGATATGTGACACCTGTGCAAACCAAATTTCCCAAGGGATGAATAAATTCAACTGAACTGAAATAACATTAAATCCATCTATTCCTAACTGAATGTTATACATTATGTTTCAGAAGAATTTAGAAAAAAATATATAAATCAGTTTCTTTGATACTTTTACGGTATTTTAGAAGCTCCTTTCAGTGTATGACGAAAAAAAAGCTTCCAGAAAATTCTACAAAATATATCATTTTGTGCTGTCCAGAAGAAGTAACAACATGAAGCTCATTAAACGATTATGGAAGTTTAATTTTTGGGGTGAATTATTTATTAATTTAAAAGTTTTTTGATTAATCTTATAGAATAAGTGTCATATATTAAAAATGTTAGGTACTTTCACTGCCCAGAAACATGTATGCAATTTTACTCTACTCCACAATTTATCTATTCACTCTGTTATGTGACTACTATTGACTATGTAGTAGACAAAAGTGTAATATAATCTTATGAATAATCTTTAAAGAAATAAAGAATAAAGAAAACTAACAACATCTATTACCTGTTCAACTGATGCACAGGATTAGAAGGTTTATTTATAATGACATAACCCATTTCATGAACCTCATTTTGGCCTATAATTACTCTATAACAGCCTTTTTTTGTACCAGGTGCAGCCTAAGTTGTAAACATTCATCCCTCATGATGTTTCCCTGTTCTGCTAAGTTAACCACTCATAAAGATGGCTGGATGAACTGAAAAGCATGAGGATGGAGTCAAACGTCTCCCCAGTCAAGCATATTTAGACATCACTGAACCTTCAGAAGCAAGTTCAGAAGCTCTGAATGCAAAGCTGATTTCAACTTCTTTCATACCTCGAATAACCAGAGGCTTTTCTTCTTAATGAATAGCAGTCTCATTTGTGAGCAGCATTGGATAAAAGCATTTTCTAAATGGATAATTGTAAATGTGGACTATTATCCGTCTGTCTGCAAACATTTCAAGAACTTGTATGACCTTCCAAGAACTGAAAGTATTTTGAAGACATGAGCCATACTGCTGGCATTAACATTAATGTTAACAATAAAACACTTACCAACATAAAACAACACAACTGAATAGCATAAAACATATTTAAAAACACACAAAAATGCAAAACAAACAAAAACATACAAATTACATTTCTTAAAATTAAATAACATTCAAATATAATTAACACCCAACATTTAATATAATAATCATATAAAATATAACATTAAACATAATTGGACAATGACAAAACATAATTTTGAAAATATTATCATTTGCATAAAAAAGATCAAATCAAGTAAAACACACAACATACATGACATTGAACAAATTAACATGACATCATTTTAAAACATTTAACAACTTAAATGTTATTATATAGCTAATATAGCCTAGTGGTATGTGTTTGCCCTTATATAGTCAGTAGTAATTAATATTAACTTGACAGCAGACAATTTAGAAACCTGTGAAGAAGTCTGAGACGTGTCTTTGAACTGATATATCTTTAATATTTACTGTGTATTTACCAGGCAATGTTTGGCATTTGTAGGCCACGGCTTTGATCATTATGGCCTTATAACTGGCCTTTTCTTCCCAAACATGATAGCTTATAAAAAATAAGAAAATAAATAATAAAGACAGCTAATGCATTTAGAAATTACAACGGAATATGAAGAGACTGCACATAATGAAATCTTTTTAGACATCTGTTTTTTTATATATATATATGAGATCACAAGCTGTATGATCATAGTAAGTGGCTGTATTGAAAATCACAACAGGCTAAGCTGTGCCCTCATCCATTTAATACAGCCTGTGGTCCTTTTATGGTCTAATTCGATTAGGGATAGACACAAAGATTTTGATAAGATTATGATGATATTGAGATGGTTTAATGTCTTTATAAATGTAAGTGGTGCTTCAATCATGTTCTGCTTTAGCTCTCCATAGAATCACAGCAATAAATCACTTGCGCGATAAATCTCCTACATGTAATATAAATATCATACTAATTTAGGAGCCTTTTTATGCTGTTGGAAAAAATAATGGATCTGTGCCCTGTTTTTCCTTCTAAGACTAAGACCAACCCACTCAGACCACACACACACACACACACACACACACACACACCATGCTGAGTTAATTAGTTTCATACAGCCACAAATGCAAAAAATAAATAAATAAAATGTAATAAAGTCCTTTTATCAAATGGACAAAAACGTATTAAGAGAAACATTGGTGTGTAAGTATACACATAATGGGCTGCATTGAACAGTTTAAAATATCTAACCCTGAAAGAAAAAAAAGGGAGGGGGGGGAATGCCACACAAAGCATCCCTTTGCGTTGTGTCCTTGTGCAATGCAACCGCACAGATGCTACAGGGAATTATCACCAAATAAGAAAGATTTTCCCTTCATGACTGATTCTTTAGAGATCTCTGTTTGACAAAATTGTAACACGATTGAAGTATTTCCTGGAAATTGAGTGTATTGAAAGGTATAATATAAACTGAAGGAAATCCCATGAGGCCTTGAGCTTCTTTCTCTTCCTCAGTGGGAAGGGAAAATAAGGATGAAAGGTACAAAACAAAAGCAAAATAATCTTTTCGAACACAGTCTCACATAAATAAATGAAATAAAAAAACTACCCATCTCTCCAAGTACTCCAAGGTCATATGCGATGCAACATTGTCATGCCCGGTGGTCCTGGAGCGAGAGGGAGCAGAGTATTGACCTATCCATGACATATTCATCATTCATCAGAAAATCTTTACTTAACCACCTGCTTAACCAAAACTCACTTGCCCAGGGTTGCGATTGATTTTTCTGATGTTAGATGCTAATGCGCTTTGAAAGAAATAACACAGTATGCTTCCGATCCCACAGGGTGATGGACGTCATCTAATTTTAATAAAAAATTACTATGCCACATTGCCAAAAGTCAGTTCAAGTGCCCCAGAGTATAATTTACATATTAGATGCCTTACTCTATAACATTAGCAATGCATAAAAGTCAGTTAAAAAGAAAATAAAATTAATTTAGGCATATGGAACTGTGGGCGTTGAGTCCACAGTGGAAATAGCTGAGAACAAATGTCATTACTGATCAGCTGCTCTGTGTTCTTATATTAAGTAGTTTAAAGATTTTTTTGCATACACAAACATACACACACACACACAAAACTGTTTATGCAAAGCTAAATTTCTCCAAATCTGTTCCACTGAAGAAACAAATGCATCTGCATCTTGGATAACCTGAGGGTCAACAAAAGAAAAAAAAAATAGTCAAGAGATTATTCAAGTAAAATAGTTAGTTCGGGCACTAGTTATCACATGCAATGAATTAACTTAGGAATTTGTTGGTTACTATATCCTAAATTATAATCAGAATGCATCCTGAATCAAACATCAGACAATTCATTTATACACCTCATTATCCAGAGGAACTGAGGAGATCTAAATAGCATTTCCACAGCCAGACACAAACGTTTTGTGATCCTTTTTGAATTCAGCATGCTTTGAAATGAACAAAACACCCTCATTACGAAATGCCTTTTATCCCGCACCACCAGACTGTACCATTTTCAAGCGGTTTTAAAGATTTGTCAGTTTACCCAAGGCTAAACTTTTAGGGTTAAATGATAATTCTTTCATCACTTACTCAACCTAATGTAGTTCAAAACCTGTATGATTTCCCATATATAAGCCATGGAAAACAAGCCATGGAAAACAAAAGTGGTCCAAAAATAATGGAAAAGTACAAAAGTACTTATAAGTGTGGTGCATTGTACTTGTGTGCTGTTGTATATTCAAAGTCTTCTTAAGCCTTATGATTATGTCAACAACAGACATTTGCCACCATCTGGGCCACATTTAATGTGCTTTTCGGTTATTTCACATTCAGTTATATTGACTGTTTACCTTTGTGGGAGTCACAGGATCAGTATATTTAAAATATAGATGCAACATTAAACATCAGGTTTGAAGCTACCTTCAGATTTTGAGTACTGGATAACGGTTACTACAGCAACACTTCTTTTATGAAACTAACTTTTAATGAGATTGAAATATCAGCAAAACAAGAATGATAACAACATGCAAGTAGTAGGTTAAATGTGTACATGCTGGCATTTCTGTGGAGCTTGTTAAATAACGGGTTTTGGTTGACAATGTGTTAAATTGAGGGAAAGAAAAAAGAGAGCAGGACTAATCTTGGAGATGATCAGGCCTCACATGAAGTCAATCCCTTCCCCTCCACACTGCTCAACAGGAAGTCACCATAATGTGATATAACACTTCAAAGAAAATGTTACTGCCTCAAAATTAAATTCCAGTCCAAGGGAACACTTTCAAGCTGAAAGCACTGAAGCTCAAGGTTTTTTTTCCCCCATTCTCACAAGATAGATTCATGCTGAGAACCAGAGTCCCACAGAGATGAGCAGTGTCAAACATGAATGAACACGACCCTTCGACCTGTGCCTGAGAAAAGTTTCTGCATTAAAGTTGCTTTAGAAATGCTTTCTTAAAGGCATACTGTGGTTCACCCAAAAATCGAACATTTCGAAACCTGTATGACTCACTCTCGTCTGTATAACACAAATGCAGAAGTTCTGTAGAATACCCTGGCCAAAGGTTTTAATACAACGAAAGTTTTCAAAAGTACTGGACCTGTGAGGAAAGTTCACCCGAAATGTCTAGCTGGTTAACCAGGTGATCCAGTTCACAAACCCTGTCTGAACTCAATGAACCAGCTGCAAAGGTTTATCAGTGAAAAACAACTCAAATATGGTCTGTTCATTACACACAATTATCATAAGGATATTTGATTATAGTAATTATAGTAAGACTTAATTATAAGCTGCTTGTATCACACTATTATGGTGCTTTCACATCCTACATAGGTTTGACAGCCTCATTTCCCATTCCCTTTAACTATTTTAAAACAAGTGTGTTCCAAGTAAAAAGGAGATCCATACAGGTTTGAAACAGTTTTTGGCCGAACAGCCTGATTCCAGGTAAAATAAATTATATCTCACTAAATTAAACCAAAGTAAAAAAAAAAAAAAAAAAACTGAAAGTTACTGACTGAACTGAAGGCTATGTCAATATATATTGATTTTCACCATCAGAGAACTGTTCCTACAGCTAAAGTATGATGATAATATGATAAAATATGCTAGTGTGTAAAATTATATTGATAATATAATACTAGAGGACAAAACGTAATCCCTAGCAATTCGAGAGTGAAAAACAGGCAAATAGCCTATAGCTTAAGAGTTAAATATCTGGAATTGTTTGTTAGTGTTACTTTTTAATAACATAAAGCAGCATACGATGGCTTTATAAAAAGACTTTTGGCTCTTTTCGCTGTAAGACAGCTGCCATATTGAGCATTACGATTTCTCCAATTTAGTTTTTAGACAACCGGATAAATGGATAAAATGACAGAAGCTTAGTGAAAAAAAAAAACTGACAATCTATGTACTATGGAAAGTAAAATTAAGGCAGTTATCAATGTTATTCACAACGTATCACCGAGAAGTGGATTTGGACCAATTTAGCTGTCAAATGCTGGTAGCAGCAATTCTTTTAGGCGGGCTATTGAACGGTCAGAGAGAAGATTCATTAAAAGCATCTGGAGCAGAAAGTGTAAGGACCTAAAGCTCTTAGAAAGAAGCCTTGCTGCACTCAAACAATGCACTAGGACATAAGACCTTCTTTCACTTCATAATGAACGCTGTCCTTACCTTGCTTGATACAACAACCTTCGGAGAAATATCTCTGCTTAAGTGGGCCTATTGCATACAAACTTTATCATTTGGATAAAAGGCTGCTGAACTTGAATATGCCAACCTTTTAGAAGATTTTGAGTTTCATTCCTGTTGAAAAGAACAGCACAGCCTATATTGTGTTTTGAATGCTGGTCCTCAGCATGGCATGGTTTGTCCTCAGGATGGTTCACTGCTTCAACAACAAGGCCATGTTATATGAACAGCTTAACCAGCAACGAAATGTTCAATATAAGTTAATGTATCGCCAGACATTGCTCGGTTTGTAAAACATGCAAAAATGCTTGTTTATCTTATATGGTGCATTGCACCTGGAGAAGCATTGGCCACAAACTTAAACATTATTTGTTCACTCGAAACTAAAAATATCACTTAGCAAACATCAGAGAGCAAAAGCAATCAGCAGTTCTTGGAGAACTCTATAACACTCTGTATGCTTACTATACCCTTATGAAACAAAAATATATTGCAGTATATTGGAAAATATCATGTAATATATTAGGCATATAGTCTTATATATATTATTTTTTTTCCAATATATTGCAATATATTGAAAGCGGCAATCATTTGTATATTTTGCAATATATTATATAATATATGTATCATCAATATATTATTAAATGTATTCAAATATATAAAATATTAGAAAATAAAAAGGGAAAATAATATATTACAATATGTGACAATATATTTTAAGAAATATATTGGTAAATATATTTTCCTTTCTTAAGGGTAGACACAGCTACTCAAATGTTTAGGGTCAGTTAGATTTTTTAAATGAATACTTTTTTCAGCAGGGATGTATTAAGCTGTTCAATAGTGAGAGTAGTAACTTTTACATTGTATATATATATATATATATATATATATATATATATATATATATATATATATATACACACAATGTAAAAGTTACTACTCTCACTATATATATATATATATTTATATATAAAACTCAAATATATGCTGTTTTGTGAAGTTTCTACAAATCAAAAAATACTAAAGAAAAAAAGAATTCCCCAGGTTTCAAGGTTTTCCAAAGATTTCTGAAGGATCGTTTGAAGACACTGAGTAATAGCTGCTGAAAAGACAGCTTTGCCATCACAGGAATATATAAAACTTTAAACCACATTAAAATACAAACAGTTATTATAAATTGTAATAATACTTCACAATATCACACATCGTTGGTAAGCATAACATATTTAATTCAAAAACTTCTTACGCCGGTTGATTGCTGGCAATTGTTGGTTTTTATGAAATGAGGGAAAAGTCAAAATTGTTTTCTGTGGCATAAACAACATATAATGTCATAAGAACTTATCAGTCTTAAACCAGGGACAATCTTTCATTTGAATGTACGTTCCTTGATTATCTGAGTTGCAGACTATAGTTTAGATGCTTTCTGAAAGCTTTTGCCTATCAGTTAGACTGGCCATATAAATATGTCTGTCTCAACAGTTGTTGATATGCTAATCAATGCACTCTGCAAACTGTTGAGCGTAGATGTTTACAGACACTCAAACTGTCACAGAAAGTACAAAAAGATAATACCCGCATGTTGTCTATCAAAAGCAAACAGAGAGAAGGGCAGATTAAATATGGGGCTGAATCTGGAATTAACACACTCTAGCTTGAATCTATCATGTGTTCGAAGACCTATCTCCGTTCCTGAAGCTAATCGAACCTCGCTTACCATCTTCTGGCGTGTTTTTGATAAGGAAGCCAGACTCCTCTGCCGGTGGAGCTCTGTTGTAATCTGTGTAGTCAAGGAGAAACTCTTTTCCGGTTTGGAGTGCTAATCTGATGCATGACCTTATTGCAGGGTCAGCCGTAGATCAGCAAAGTCTGAAAGTTAATTTGCATGCTTACGTGCGCATTTTCATCAAAAGATGCCTTTTATCTTCATTATGACATTCCCTAAGCTGTTCCGAAGACAAATGGCGTGTAAAGCAGACTTTAGTGTTTTAGTCAATATTCCCCACCACCCAAGTATTCCATTATTCTCCCCCAACCATAGATCATGGATCAACTCCATCACCGTAAAAGGCACTTTGCCTTGTTTAAAACCAACAAAGCAAGGTTTTTACACGGGCTTTAAGTGGTTTGACATAAGGTTCTGTCAAATAAGAATGGCACAGGGCCTAATTTAAAAATGTAAAAAGCAGAAGCACATTAGTCGACAAGCTGCTGTACAGAATTAAGACAAATATGTTTTATGTAGGAAGCCAAGCTTGTGCCCTCAAAAAAGTTATCCACACAAACTGATAATAAACAGCATAAATGTTACATAAAACCCCCCGATGCATAATTGATCACAAAAACTGTTGAAAGCAGAAGTGTGTAATTTAGAATGACAAACAGGTTTTTCAAAAATTAATAACAGTTTTCCAACAAACACTCACCTGTCTGCCATTGATTGCTTTCATTTATAATCATGTTTGATGTCACATAGAAACCTTGCAGTTTTCAGTGCAAATTACAAGATGGCTTAAACTATTTCCTTGCAATCAGTTGCATTCAAACGGTACATTACTGTAAATGCACATACACTGAATTATACATTTTGTAATATTTTAAATACATTTTGAAATGCATGCATTGCCTTATTATAACATTTTCACTGTGTATCATAAAGTATCATTTTATCAGATAGATAGATAGATAGATAGATAGATAGATAGATAGATAGATAGATAGATAGATAGATAGATAGATAGATAGATAGATAGATAGATAGATAGATTACTACTAATTCGTAAATAATTACTAATTACTATAATCAAATATCCCTATGATAGATTGTCTGAAGAACGTTAATATAGACTAAAGTCATAGTTTTAATTCCTTGGTAATGCACGAACGTGGTATATAGCTATTAAAATACCCCTGTATTATCATCTGATACCACCACAGTAGTGTTTTATAAGGCTAGGAAGAGAACAAAGCTCAACACAGAGCTTGGTGAGGCAGAAAAAGCCATAATAGGTGAGATCACATTGCATGCAGCCTCACAGACGTGCTGTAAAATTTTAGTGGGAGGTAATGCTGAGGGCATCCATATAAAACAGACATTACATTAAATGCGCAGGCTGTGAACAATGAGCCAATGTGCGTAACGTTGCATGTGAAAATAAAAGCATGTTTTAAAAGAGGGGTAATTAGAGCTGTGAGAGCAGCACTTAACCGTAAGGGAACATTTAATGCAAGTTTATGAGAGCACTGAATCACAGCCCCGATTACAAAACCAGATATTACACATGCAGTTTTGTATACTCATGCTCAATTCATATCTTATATCGCTAAAGCAAAACTATATATAAAAAAAGAAATGGACAGAAGCACGCGTCAGATGGCCATTTCTACAAATTAAAGGTGGGATGGAAGTGCCAACACTGCAACATGAGCATCATTCTGTGAAGCATCATCACCTTGCTGAAGTAAGAACACGTTAAGAACAGCAAAACTCTCAATCGCATTTACCAATCTTCCCATTAATTGAACAGCACTCTGATTCAATTGGTTAAAGCTTCCTGGCAGCCACTGGATATCGAATCGAATTACGCAATCATCCAATCAATCCATTACGAGCAATAAATGCCATGAACTTTCTGCTGGACGGAGGCATCTCGGTGACACAGCCACTCGACATAGGTCAAGATGATGGAAGACTGGAGCATTTGGTAAGAAGCCAAAGCAGCGTGGGAAGTGTGGGAGATATGAATCAATTTCGAGTCATTTGCAGGACTACACAGGGAGGGAAAGCGCTCGGAGGATTCCCAGTTCTCCACAGGAGAGACCTTCCCTGTCGGGCTTTATCTGAGTCACGCAGGGATGAAAAGGCCTCATGCCCTCGGACACCAACTCGCTCTCAAAATAAACAGTGTAATTTTGTTGCGTGCTGAACATGGCTGACCCCGTTCTCTTTATAAGCTTTCAGAGAAAAGCCGGAGTTAAACAACACATTATGTCTTAAGACACATTCATTCCCTCTTTCCGGGGCAGCGGCGAAAACCCAAGCGCATCTCCCCTTCTGGGCGATTACGCAGCTGAAAGAGTCTCTCAGATAGCACCCACATGAAACGACAGGGAGCTAAGAGGCGTCATGTGATGGTCGCCTTGTTCTAGTCAAGTGACGCAGGTTTGACGGCATCACTGGCTGAATAGAAGCCTTTGAAACTAACATGGCTCATGCAGCCCGTAGATAAACAGTCGATTCCATGGGTTGAAATCAACAATCATCATGACTTACTTTACAGACTTACGAGCTGCTGCAATTGGTCGCACGTGTGATGATTTGGATAGAATTCATACAGCAGCGTTTAATGGCTTGCCAATTGGATAGAAAACATTCATGATCCAAGTAAAAGCATTTCAAAGATGAAACATGTCTCCATCATTATCGCAGCCTAATGGACAGATCTTTCATTTCACATGAAAATAACACCACTCTGTTGAATTACACACACGTGTCCAAATATTTTATGTCTTTTGCAGCCACTCTCTTCTATCAGATGAATCAGTTCACTGCAAAACAATATGAAGTCAAACCTAAATTTATTCAGACATCTTCAAAATTACTCACAGTTCATTGCTAGAGTTTAGAAAATGGTAATAAAATAAGACAACTTAAACCGTTTCAGAACAAATTCATCTTGAGAATGTCATATTAATATGATAGAAAGGTATGTACTTGATTACATTCAACCCAAAATTATTTTGCTGTTAAATTTAAGTACACGATTAGATAATACCAATTTAAGCCAAGCAATGCATCATTTTGTTCAGTCTGTGGTGTAAAAACATCGCATTAAGCAAAACAAGGTTTTATTTGAAAACTTAAATTTAACTCAACTTAAATTTAACTCAAAATTATCAAGTTCAAAGTGGGGTTGTGAGAAATATCCATAATTCTTGGAACTTGAATTTAGTAAGTAGAAAACTACATGTTATGGTAAACCTGAGTCTGCATGCTGTAACTTCATGTAATTACCACATTAGATCAACTTGGGTAAACACAGGTTTTGAGAAGTATCATTATTACATTTGTGATAATGACTTTACTCCAAGATTTTGAGTGTATTTAACCTGCTGGGGTTTGCAGTGTTGAAGGTTTATACTCACTGTCACAAGTCACATTGCAATTGTAAGAGTAAAAGCCTGTTCTGACGATACATTACAAATGAAAACATTTTGCACCAATTTTATCCAATACAGATGCCATTGTCACTAAAACTGTGCTTTTAAGAAAGCTATAAGTGAAACTAGCAATCAATAATACTGTGACTCTTCGAGAATTAAAGTAGATAAAAAATGAATCACTGTCAAAAAGTGTAGCATACTGAAACTGAGACGCCAAGGCAGTTTCAGAAGTGAATCTATCATCAAACCAGACTTTCTCTAAGGTTAGACCTCAGAAATAGATTGAGCCAGAGACGTCTTAAAGTCCTACTGTAATGTCACATTCCTGCTTTGAGACTTTGAGTTCCCCAGTCAAGGTTCAGCCATAAGTTGAAAGGGCACAGGGCACATAGGGGGAAAACAGATCCGAAGTTTTCTAAAGGTAAAAAAGCTTCAAAGAATCTCCCTGCCTTTAGGCAATACTGTGATGCTCCTCCAATCTGCTGATCCTATCGGAAACATGCTCTCTGGAAAATATCAAATGCAGAGCCTTGGTTATTACAGGAACACATCGACAGAAATAATCCCCTCCGGTCATATATGCTCAATATTTCATCATTATTTGATTTGACTTCAATTGGTGGAACATGCTAGAAAAGCAGTATGGAATCTAATTGAGTCTTTTTATCTACAGGGGGCATGATTTTAAAGAGGTGGTCTTGATAATGTCACTATATGCTTATTGACATGCACACAGCATGACGGCACCTTCAAAACACTTCACAAGAGGGTTAGCAAGTAATTACTGAAAGCTTCACAGCCCAAACATTGGCTGAAGAAAACTATTTAAGGAGTAGCAAATACAATTAAAAAAGAAACCACAAACAAATATGCTAAATGAAAACCAGCAGATGGTTATATACAGTATTTACTGCTGCATGTGCAGAGAGACCATGTCAAAGAGCACGCAAGCGCATTAAAGCATCTGGTAAATGACTCTCATGCAGTGTTTCTGCTTTACTTGTGTCAGCATTACACAACATTGTGCAAAGGAATGATGAGATAATAAAGAAGAAAATGCTTTCAGGTGATCTTACAGGATTTAGCAGTTGTTAGGAACTGCGTAGGTTTGTCGCCATCTGGTGGTCATGGTGAAAACGACATCAGTGTAAAACCTGTTTTTCTGTAATATCGATGTCCTTCAACATGTGCAGATGCTGTCCTTCATTCACTTTTTACAACAGTTATTAACAGTAACTTGGAACTAAATAAATGACTTTACGATTAAAGAAATTGTTCACCCAAAAATAAAAATGTGCTCCTCTTTGTACCAATTGAGTGAATGGGTGCCGTCAGAATGAGAGTCCAAATACCTGATCATTGATGGACTGGAGTCATGTGGATTACTTGTAGATTATTGTGATTTTTTTAAGCAGCTGTTTGGGGTCTCATTCTGACGGCACCCATTCACTGCAGAGAATAAGTTACGTAATGTTAAATTTGTAACACATCTGTGACTAAAATTGTAGCAAATTTTCTTTTTTTTCTTTTTCTTTTTGCATAAACTATTCCTTGAATTGTTTAAATCTCTGGCATGGAAATATACATATCACTGCTCTGGTTATTGTGACAGAAAAAGTATTTTTTTTAAATTCAGATTTTCAGTCAAATGTTTGACATAACTTGCAGATGAAAGACACTGATTGAGCTCAGAATGACATAAATCCATTTTATTATGAAAAAGAAAAAGCATATCTTGTATAATAGTATACAGTGTAACAGACCATCTCCCACAAGAAAAGTCATTTTGTGTATGCCACCAATAAATCAACCTTTGGACGAGATTTACAAAAAAAATAACATCAAATAAAACAAAAACCGCTCCAAATATGATCCTAATTTTCTATAGATTTTTTCATAAAGTATAAATCCCACATTAATTATGAGTTTTATTACAATCATTGACTCAATATAATGGAGAGCACAGGAAATGCTTTAGGCCTGCAAGTGCAATAATCATTATCCAGTTTAAGAGGGTATTTTGAGTTATGCTAACATGAAATTATCAGATAATAAAGACTCACTAAACTAGTCAAATGACATCCGATTACAGCTGAGAACCATTTGTCTGCAGAGTCCTGAAACAGTGCTGCTCATAATGAGACTGGATACGTTTAAGTGACACTCACCATTAAACAACAAATCCACATTATATATTTTTTGCATTCCGTGAGTTAAAAACTAAATGAACCTTTGCCTAAAAAGCATCTAAAGAAAAGCTGAGACTGTGAGAGAAGACCTGCTAGTGCTACTGAAATGTATGTGTCGAAGATACTTAAAGTTGGGTTTTTTGCAACTCTTCTAAAAAATGTTCACAATGGTTGTATCAGAGTTATGACTCCCCAAATAATCACCTTTAGAGTCATTTCTCCATGATGAGGTAGAATCCAAACATTTCTATGAAGACACTTTGAAAATTAGTATGGGAATGTAAACAAAACAAAACAAAATGTTTGGAAAAAGATCGACATCTTTAAATCATTGAAAAACTCTTCTGATATGCATTCACAATCACAAAATGTTTACCATCAATGCAGTACTGTTCTGTACAACTGTTCTTGATTGGTAGACAGAAACTCTGAGTTATCCGATAAAAGTGTGCTTAAAGATTTGCAAACATTTCTAATGACTGCAATGTAGAAACTATCACAGCTGGTACAGAGAAAGGCCAGCAAATAGGCTCAGTGGTTTTAATACCAATCATCAAAACTGTTTCTGATGAACCAGCACAGAAAGACCACTGCAATGCAAAATGCACATCATAACATTTTTTTTTTTTTTTTTGCCAATGCATGCACAAGGAATGTCTTATTCACTACAAGAACAAAGATTTGCCATGTTTTACAGTCAGACAAACATTCATTTTATTCACATGTTTGTGCATTGCACTTTTGAAGGGTAAGTTATATATGACATAACATTAGTAAGAGATGATCTTTACATTCATGATATGCAGGAGGCTCCCTCAAAAGGGAATGTTAGAGTTCTTTGTAAAAAAAAAAAAAAAACATGGAGAAAAGAGAAAAGGCCATTGCATGATAAAAAAAAAAAAAAAAAGAAACTATATTTTAGTGATCTCACAAAAACATGTCCTGGTTACAGTTAAACACCAGAATATATGTTATTTTGCATAAAGAAAATGATTTTTTTTTTTTTTTTTTGCATTGGGGAAATATTTTCAGCACATTTCCATCCTATATTCTCATCGCCTCTAGAGTTATTTTTGAAATTATTTAATTATTGAAATTATAATTATTGATTCATTCATTTCTTGTTACTTTAATACACCATGTTTCTGTATTACAGTAACACAGAGCAGACTATATTTTTCCATTATGTCTTTTATGTAGGATAATGAAATGCAACCTGGACACGTTCTTGATAGCTTTCCCTAAATCTCATCAATTTCGGTGCACAAAAAGGGGGCTAAATATCATCTTTAGCATGTAATCTTGAATCGGCATAAAAGATTTGCCTCTTATATACACAATATAGTGAAATCTCCCAAAAAGACCACAGAAGAGAAACCTCACATTTTACTAAGCGCTCTGATAACACAGGTTATATAGACCTTTGAAACAAGAGCAAAGCTTTTTAGACAGGTGAAGCAGATCAGTCTGGCTGACATGACACTCCGCTGCTAAAACCATCAGAGCACGTTCTACACACGCAGTCGGCAGTACATCATTTATCTTACTTTGCACATTATCAACGTTAAGGTCATGACTCCTTCTCAACACAAGGGGATTAACACAGCTAGGTGAAAACACACTGGTATGGTATTCATAATGAGATGGACACACATCCACACACGTGTGTGCATGTGTTAAAAGAGGTCTGCATTGCCGTGCATTATTTGAATAGATGATTGCATGCATATGGCACGAGCAAGAGAGACTGAACAGTAAAAAAAAGCCTTCCTAACGGTCCATATGCTGTGTAACTGTCACTGGCTTCTGCTACCATCTCTATAGGGCTCAATAAGGCATGTGTTCATACGCTCGGCTAATTCAATCTGTCCGCTTCATGTGCACTCACGTCAGATTCATTTGCAAAGCATTCTGGGTGATCAGAAGTGTGTTTCCCAGAGGGAATGTATACCTCATGATTTCTATTAAAAGTTCAGTTGGTTAGTACAGCGATGTATATTTTCTATGAGTTAAAGCAGCATCATATTCATAATAATACATTATTAGTGTCACTATAGCATAGCACTATCAAGCAAAGCAGCGAAAACAAAGATTCAGAAGCAAGTCTGGGAAAGCAGTTAATTCGATTTATACTCAGGGACCAACCAAAATAAAAAAAAAACAGAGAATGAATCAAACATAGCTATACAGACAAATAACAGCACATTTCTCCACCCCCCGACAGTAGTGGTTGAACTCCCAAAAATAAATGCATTACGTGTAATTATCAAGTACGTCATTCTGATTGGCTACCCTGTGCAACAGAGAGCCAATCAGAGGTAAGAGTCTAACTGTCCATCCGCTCGAATGACTGACAGACAGAATGTTGTGTAAAAAGCTGAACCCACACAAGTGTATAGTGAAATGCACCGCTGTAAGGCTTTGTTTAGTTCATGGCTCCTCTGTTTAAAGTCCCAGTGGTTGATTTGTGTGTTTCTCTAAAGTAAAGTCATCCACAGGTTAATGAAAACACCCTCCACTTGACATTATTCGCCAGCAAGGAGGAGTGTCTGGTGAACGTTTTAATAAGGGCAAACGAAAATAGCGTTCAATCAAGAGACAGCTGCGAGATCACAGATAGCTTGATCTCAATGTGACATCTCACGTTAAGCTCCTTCTGGATAGTCTCCATATAAGAGCTTGTTTTCAGATAAGGAACCACAAAAAAAAAAAAAGAAAAGACATAGATGGACAGGTCCGTAGGGGGAAAAGGGCGGAATTTCCCAGATCAATGGTGTGTAAACAGTGCTGATTTGCAATTTGCTCTCTGCCACAATCAGAGGACACCGTCACCTGTCGCCCTCTGCAAAGTGTCACCAGTTAGCTTTGACCGCTCTGATGTCGCTCACCAGGTTCTGAGCCAGACATATCCCAAAAATCTGAAACATATTTTAAAAGAAGGCATCATAGAGGCATCAAAAATATACAATATACATTCAAAGTACTCTCACATTTAGTTAAACAAAAGCTGAAATATCCCTATAACCTACAGTTGAAATAGTTTCAGTAATATATAAATTGAGACACACAAATGTAAAATAATAATAACAATAAAGAAAATGTATTATTAAATATAAAAAGGACATTTTCATGACAAAAAAAATCAGATTTTTCTTGCACTTCCTCAAATGCAAGCCTTTGCAATCTCATTCACTCTCTGACAAATAATGACACAATATTAAATTATCACGTATTTCTAAGTATACATTGTAGTATATTTGTTGTACAGAATAAGAAATAAAATCTGCATAAATTAAATGTGTTATATGAATAAAAACAAAACAGGGTGAATTGCATTATTGTACACAGTTTTTTTTTCATTACAGTAATAATAATATTGAGGAGAAATGTACTGGTATGAAAATACCACAATGCAAATTTACATTTGATATTTTTTCTTTTGATCTTGGGGTTAATTATGAGCTGGGTTTTTTAAGATTCACCTAGCCAGGCCGTCCATTATGCGGGAATTTAAAGCTGAATTTTAAGCTGTAACCAGAAGGTGGCAGCATAACATTCATTCATGTGAGACCATTTTAACACTCGGGCCTCAGTCAAGCAAATCTGTTCAGTCTTTACTACATATTCAAATGATGTGTTTATGCTTTAAACAACTCTCATTAGCATTGTCCTTACCTGTAATAATGCAATCCCCACAAAAACCCCAGCAACAACGATCAGATTGTCCTGAAGCCACTTTTCAAACTGCCCCACGCAGCCTTTCGTATAAATGTACTTCTGCTGATCCAACTCCTATTAAAAAGATTATTCAACATAGAACAGTACATAAAGGAAAATGTCAGATCTAAACAAGAAACCGAATTTTCATTCAAATGCACCATATCAGTGTTTGCTCCTCCGAGTTGACCTTTAATCTTTACTCAAGTCCAGGATAAACAGTTAGGCCTTCACCTGTTTGGACCTGCACATTAACCTGTTTGAAAACAAATATCCTCTCTGGAAAACTGGAAGAACTCACTCCCACGCTAGTAGACGAAATGTCACACAGCTCACCACATATAACCTAACACAGGGAAGATCCAGTTTGTATTACACCGCCATACAGGAATGTCTTAACTACTGTCTATCGGATTCTAGGAAGGAAGGGAGATGAAAAGGTGTAATTTGGAGCTGTCATGTGATATTTGAAGGTGAAGAAAGAGAAAGCCACACAATTCAGCTTTTGTGAACCATACAAAACGTGTTCTTCCAAAGAATCTTTGTCCCCCCCAGGGAAGACCACACAAAAGACTTAACGTATCGTCAAACCGGTAGGAAGTCAGAGAAAGCCTGTGAAAAGCTGTATGACGGTTAACTGCTTGAACTCATTCATCACAGATCTTTGTTAACTTCTTCTTCTTTTTCTTATTCTCTTCAAAGCCTTCCTCCAGATGGTGAACAAAGAAATACAGAATATAGAAAAGTAGGATTCTTTGAGCGAACATTTGTTTGTTGTATTTTCAATACTAACTGCTCATAACAACAAATCAATAAAAACCACTATAAAAGCAGAGTCAATCTCTCCGAAGGTGGATTGTGGGAGAACGAGTATCCATGGATACAGAATAAGTACTCTGTGCCATGGAGAGAGCGTGGTGAACCGTGGGTGCAGTTCTCAGTCACTCCACCCATTCTGAGAGGCACTGGGCTGGCATAAGCCGCTGCCTTCCCAATTACAGAGCTCCACTATTTCCCGTGGCTAAAACTAGAAGCTAATTATCACTTTTAAAGGCTTAAACTGTTATTAAGGAGGCGAACAAGAGGAACTCAAATGCTCCAGAATCTCTTACGTGCTTAACCATTTTGTGCTTCTTCACAGGGTGGTCCGACACAACACTATAAAGGTTTTTTTTCTTTCTTTCTTTATTTGTATCATTTTTAATATACTATGCGCAATTGTAACATTTCTAACTTGTAATAACACACTCACCCCTTGAAGCCGCACATCATAGCCACACTGTGTGTTCAGAACATCCTCCTAGAGAGAGAACAAAAGAACATGTCCAATTCATTTTAAAACATTTCTATACACTGTAAAATAAAATAAAAAGATTATCAAATTTAAGTCTTCAAAGTTTTATGTTCAATTCATTATGTTTTCAATGTGCCATTTCTTTGTAACTGTTTGTGAAATTTCCAAGCAATTTCTTACAGATTTTTTTTTTAAACAGAATAAAACAGAATCTGAAGTACAGAATATAGATATAATTAGGATAAAATTAAAATCCATTAGGAGAGAGCAGATTAGTATGGTTGTATACAAATATATTTCAACAGAATAGGATAGAAAAATATAGTGATTTTTAAATAAAACCTTTTTTTTTTTTTTATACAGGTGCATCTCGATAAATTAGAATGTCATGGAAAAGTTCATTTCAGTAATTAAACTCAAATTGTGAAACTTGTGTATTAAATAAATACATTGGAAACAGACTGAAGTAGTTTAAGTCTTTGGTTCTTTAATTGTGATGATTTTGGCACACATTTAACAAAAACACCAATTCAATCTCAACAAATTAGAATTCTTCATAAGACAAAAATAATAATTTTTAGTGAATTTTTGGCCTTCTGGAAAGTATGTAAATTTACTGTACATGTACTCAATACTTTTGCTTTAATTACTGCCTCAATTCGGCGTGGCATGAAGGTGATCAGTGTGTGGCACTGCTGAGGTGGTCTGGAAGCCCAGGTTTTGGTCTCTTGTCTCTCATCTTCCTCTTGACAATACGTCATAGTTTCTCTCTGGGGCTCAGGTCTGGTGAGTTTGCTGGCCAGTCAAGCACACCAACACCATGGTCATTTAACCAACTTATGGTGCTTTTGATGTGGGCAGGTGCCAAATCCTGCTGGAAAATGAAATCAGCATCTTAAAAAAGCTGCTCAGCAGAAAGAAGCATGAAGTGCTCCAAGATTTCTTGGTAAATGGATGCAGTGACTTTGGTTTTCAAAAACACAGTGGACCAACACCAGCAGATGACATTACTCCCCAAATCATTGCAGACTGTGGAAACTTAACACTGGACTTCAAGCAACTTGGGCTATGAGCTTCTCCACCCTTCCTCCAGACTCTAGGACCTTGGTTTCCAAATTAAATACAAAACGTGCTCTCATCTGAACAGAGGACTTTGGAACACTGGGCAACAGTCCAGTTCTTCTTCTACTTAGCCCAGGTAAGACACTTCTGATGTTGTCTGTGGTTCAGGAGTGACTTAAAGGGGGGGCGAAATGCTATTTCATGCATACGGAGTTTTTTACACTGTTAAAGAGTTGGATCCCCATGCTAAACATGGACAAAGTTTCAAAATTAAGTTGTACATTTGAAGGAGTATTTCTGTTCCAAAAATACTCCTTCCGGTTTGTCACAAGTTTCTGAAAGTTTTTTTTCGAGTATGGCTCTGTGTGATGTTAGATGGAGCGGAATTTCCTTATATGGGTCCTAAGGGCACGTCTGCCAGAAGAGCGCGCGCTCCCGTATAGCAGAGCACTGAGAGCACAACAGACGTTCACTGATCAGAGCGAGAGCGTCGCGAAATGTCACAAAAGGAGTGTGTTTTTGGTTGCCAGGGCAAGACAACCCTGCACAGATAACCAAAAGAGAAACAGCATTAAGGGACCAGTGGATGGAGTTTATTTTTACAGAGCATCAACGGAGTTGTGCAAGTGTTTGTTCCCTGCATTTCGAAGATGCTTGTTTTACAAACAAGGCCCAATTTGACGCCGGATTTGCACATCGTTTATTTCTTAAGGATAATGCAGTCCCAACGAAAAATGGTCACGATCGTGTGTTGGAACCACATGCGGTGAGTAAAACTGCTTCAAATATCTCTGTGTTGTTAACTTAGCTATCGGCGCGTAAGCACATCAAGTAAACAACATGTGATGTTGTCATCAAACTGCACTTTCCACATGTACAGAAAAAAAAAAAAAAAAAAAAGACGACAAAGTGGAACTTAAGTGGAAGCAAATATATACAGTTTCAGTACATACCACATAGAGACGTTGTTGCTGATGCTGCTCTTGTTAAATTTCAGCCTCTGGATCTGATTCTGGATCATAAATATACGCTGAATCTGACTGTTAGCCATGGTTTGTTTTGGTTGTTTTTTTTCCTAACGGTGTCACAGCTTCCAGACGCTCTCAACGCAAAAGCCTACTGGCACTCGTGATTCTTTAGCTCCGCCCACACGTCACGCCTCCAGCTGGTCGTGTTTTTCCGGGAAAAATTGGTACAGACTATCTTTCTCTTATGAATATAATAAAACTAAAGACTTTTTGGAGTTATGAAGGATGCAGTACTACTCTATAGGTACTCAAGATTAACAGGATATTGAGTGAAAACGAGCATTTCCCCCCCCCCCCTTTAAGAGGAATACTGTAGCCAAATTCCTTGAAACGTCTGTATGCCTTGACCCCAGCCTCAGTCCATTCCTTGTGAAGTTTACTCAAATTCTTATGTCGATTTTGCTTGACAATCCTCATAAGGCTGTGGTTCTCTTGGTTGGTTGTGCATCTTTTTCTTCCACTCATCTTTCTGTTAACATGCTTGGATACAGCACTCTGTGAACAGAAGGCTTCTTTGGCAATGAATGTTTGCAGCTTACCCTCCCTGTGAAAGGTGTCAATGATTGTCTTCCACATGATTGTTTAGCCTAGTGAACCAAACTGAGAGACAATTTTGAAGGCTCTGGAAAACTTTGCAGGTGTATTGAGTTGATTAGCTGATGTCATCATATTCTGATTGGTTGAGATAGTAAATTGGTGGGTTTTTGTCAAATGTGAGCCAAAATCATCACAATTAAAAGAACCAAAGACTTAAACTTCTTCAATATGTGTGCATTAAATGTATTTAATAAATGTATACATAAGTTTCACAATTTGAGTTAAATTAATGAAATAAATGAACTTTTCCATGACTTTCTAATTTACTGAGATGCACCTGTAGAATAGAATGTTAGGGGCAGAATAGATTTTCTTTTAAATGGAACAATATACTGGAATGGGATATAATTATCATTTTAAAATATAATTTTAGAAGAACTGAATGCAATAGAATAGAATAGAATAGAATAGAATATAAAATAAACAGAGGGTTTAATCATGTAAACTTTATAACAGATAAACAACAGTATTATTATAACGCTAATTACAGCACCACTAGATGGATAGATTGATGTTTTCATTTATATATATATATATATATATATATATATATATATATATATATATATATATATATATATATATATATATAGAAAAATACTGGAAAAATTAGTTGACTCATGACACTAGTTACCTTAGCAACAGTATCCCTAGATACATACAAAAAAATGCACATCACAAATGTGTTGTACTGTTTGAGCTACAATCCTTAGCTACATCCTGTTATTCCCATATAACAGACCAGCAAATAACACTAAACCTTTTTGAATGAGATCTATGAACAAACTTTAAAAGCTCAAAGCATGCAGCACAGATTGTGAGGAATGACACCGTTAACATTGTGAAACAGGAGCAGTGAACAGATGACATGATTGTTTCTGGCACTCACAGCAGGGTCTTTAACGCAACAGGAGAAGGGAACGCCACACCTTTCCCGGCTGGGGTTGGAGTCGGTACAGTTGAAATAGATATTCAGGTTCCAGTCATTCGGCCCATGAGCACCACAACACGACCACTGAAGTGATATATAACATCAGAGGTGACATTACTATCACTATCATCATCATCTTTACATCATCACATAGCTGTAATTTACAGTAATGTTTTTCATATAAAGAAAGCTTAATGACTAAGCAGATGTCTCATATTTTCAAGAGCACACTTATATATCAATCCCAAAATGCACCCACAGCACAGCAGAAAATGATCAGGGACGAGAGGTGCTGACTCACATATTCTTGAGCAAAGTCAATGAGGTTCTGGAGGTCAATGTCATCCCGATAAGCTTTAACATTGTTGTTGATGAAGAAGTTCAGCTGGTCTTTGATCCAGTCTTTAAACACAAAGGCTAAAATGCCAGCTGTGAGCTCTAGGAAAAAGATGAGGCCCAAAAACACTGAAAACTAGAAGAGAAAACAGATAGTGGAGTCAGAATTTTGTATGGGACATAATTCTTCAATAAAAATCATTCTAATACATATGCCTCCAGGAGGCATTTCAATTCTTTCTGGGTGTATTCTCATGTAATATTAGCCAGTTTATTTCATTAACACATTCATTTCAGGGAACAAATAAACCCTGAAATGAGTGAAGAGAGGAAAACAGGTTGCAAAAAAATGAGAGGCAGGGCTCGAAGGCCGTATACAAGGCAGGAACTCACAAATTTGAGCAGGAATGTGTTCTCCCGGAGCGCACCGATGCATCCGGCAAATCCAAGGATGAACATCACCCCTCCTACGACAATGAAGAGCCAGACCGGGTCGAAGCCGCCCAGATCTGTGATGGAGGAAATGTTTGACAGCACTCCCTGTGGGCCAGACACATCAGACAGAACTGTTGTAAGTTCACATCCTGACCTTAAAATCCTCCACCACCTGCTAGGCCACCACAACTGACGCTGTTTGGGCAACGGTTTGCAGTGATTCATGCCTTCCACGTTTGGATTTCCACATCAGGGTGGAATCTCAGTTCAACCCCAGAACCAACAGCAGGGTTTTGACCATGCTGACAGCGAATATAAACAAGCTTTCCTTTTTGTGTGTGTGTGTGTGTGTGTGTGTTCTAGCCTGGTTTGTTATCATGGTGTCAGAAAAGGCGGCTCTGAAATCTGCCTAAACAGGATTCCCACCAATCAAATTCAACAGCCTTAGTTCGATCCTTAATGCTTTATTTCGGTGATTAACGTTTTGCTAATTCAAACTGAACCACTTTATTAATTATTTACATCATGTTACCGGGATGTTCCTTAATCGGCTGACATTAATACAAAGTGCCTACACGTGTCTTTTAGCAGAACAGTCAACGACTGAAATGGAGCAATTTCCAGGTTATTAATCAGCCAATTGACTTCATTCATTAAGTCGACTCACATTAGTGTGAAGAAATTACATTCACCTTCCACGCCTGAATACGTAACAGCAAGGGTGACCTTTTCCGAGAGGGACGACAAATAGTCACAATAAATACAAAGCCTTATTGAGCTGTGCAGCACTGTTACACTAACTGAGACATTAAACCGCCATGGAAATAAATAAAAGATGCCCCCATATGCTCTCAAATGTCATGGTTTAAGGGTATTAAAAGGGAGACTACAGACATCAAAAGAGAAAAAAGCAACATGGGGGATTCACAGAAGAGCTTTCAGCAATAAGAGCAACTTCACAAAATCAAATATGAAGTCAAACAGGAAAAGTTAATGCTAAATATGAATTTGGGCACCTTAGTTTACAGACTGAATGAGACAACAGAGTATCGGTAGGTATTTTGTGCTGTTAAAGTGCGCTGTTGTCTGCTGTTTACGTCTATGATTATGTTGCTCAGGCAACCGTATGGATAATAATATTAGGAATCTGAGGCATGTCACCGATCCTCTGTATTTGTGTTTCCAACTTGCCTTTTCTGCCCAGGCCCAAAGTCCAATACCCAGGAATGCAGCTCCCAGCAACTGCAACACACAACAGAACTGATCACATTTACAGCACTTATACAATTCATTCCTGCTCCATAATGGCAGGAGGTTACTGCTGTGTGCAGACAGCACTGCTCTCTTTATCTGAGGGCAATCTGAAAAGAAAAAAAGAAAAAATATAACATTCTTGGCGGAGATTCAATCAAAGATCCGGAAAGCAGAGATATCCCAGCATGCACTGCCATATTTGGCATAAGGTCCCCTGAGAGGGAGCCAAGACTTGTTTTTACCTGAATGAGTGAAATCACTTGGATGCTACCACTTACAGGAAACGGTTTTGTTTTTATGGTACAATAACGTGACCGTTTTGGCTTGTGTATCCAACACAATCCAAGTCAAATCAATCTCTAAATGTACTATCACACTTTAAAGAGATATATATTTTTTAAAAATCCAAAAGGACCAAAATTGTAAAGTCATTAGGAGTGTGAGATGTATTGTCTTATGTATCATTATTCACTGATGTGTGAGCTGACACTATCAACATATTGTAAAAAAAAGGCAGGGCAGAACTGCTGACCATCTTTGAGCAACACAGGATTTCATTATTCAATGAATGAGTGGACAATTTAATAGCACACTCATTAAGATAGTAATTAATACGTTTACATTGTGAATGATTTGACCCCCACTGTATGAAGTAAAAAAAAGGCCTAAACCACTCAAAATACCAGAACAAACCCCTTTTTTAAATCAGCAAAATATCATCTTATTATCATTGCTGACATTGCTCATTATTTAGTCCCACTCCTGACTGCTCTCACTAAAAAAAAAGTTAAAAATGTCTTCCCGCTCCTTTCCACAACTTTTACACTTTGTTGTAAAGTCCCACAGGCATGAAAACCTCTACCTAAATCATATAGTAACTCATATACCATGTGTTTGCATACACTGCCAAAACACATCACACCAGATTTCACGGCGATATCATTGATCATTCCAGTCAAACCCACCATGGTCCGTGCCGATGATTTTTGAGCATACTGAAATCTGAAACCTACAGAATAGAGGACGACTCTCAGTGAATAACAACACAAGCTCCACAAAGCTATTGTACAGCTTCAGAAAACTTGGAATGTGATTCACATATTTCATTTGGTCCACTTTGAGAAAAAAAGTCATACGCCGCTCTTATGAGACAGAAACAGAAGAAAAGGTACGGGAAATTACTAGAGAGAGTGTGTGAGAGAGAGAAAGCGATAGAAAGAGGGGAATGGGATGAGAATTTGAACCAGAGCAGCACATTAAGCACGTGAACCAACCACTAAGCCAAGGCACCAACTAGAATCCAATTTTCCTTGGACTAAACCGTGCAAGAAAAGATGTTTCTCAGTGAATCTGATTTACTGCCTGACCTTCTCATTCTAATGTGTTCTCAAAACTAGAGATTCCCTGTCAAACTCCGGCTGGGCTCTCAGCGGTGTGTGTTTGACTGCAGGTTAGAGCAATTCCAGCGTGAGGAGAAACGTGACAGCGGGATGCTGAGAGTCAGAGGTCGAGTATCAGCAGCCGCAAATCCCATAATCCCATTTCCCGTGGTCTCGGCTAATCCAATGGTGGCTAGGACAGAGCTGAGGGCCACTGCACACACTCTCTCTGTCCATACATATCACTGACTCCCACTCGTCCCTATCATGAAGACATCGGCCCTATCTCCTCCACTCCTCTCGGCCCTGATCCAGGGGAGGCCAGTGATGTGTCGCCCACGTGGACATCGGGATTAGACCCGTTCAAGCATCACAGAGCACTTAAACAGCTTATTTAGTTATTCCGGCCAAACAGAGGATGGCTGCTATCTCACACGTCGGATGATTAGACTTGCACAGTATCTCTGTATCATCACTAACAGCAGTCAAATAAACCCTTGGCTTAAACTCTCAGCACTGTGACAGTGAACAGAACCACTTTTTCCACCAGCTGTTACTTCCATAAGAACGGCTTTTTTTTTTTCTTTTTTGCTCTCCTTGAGCCATCTTCTGACATCTTTATCTTTATTTGATTAAAAAACTGCTGCTTATACATTTGGAAAGTCTGACTCAGTACATATTATTTCGGGATTTATTGCTAAGGCAAGCATCGACATTATATTAGGCATTATATATATATATATATATATATATATATATATATATATATATATATATATATATATATATATATATATATTAACGTATGCACAGTACCCAGGGGTTGTTATTGTTGTTCTCAAAAACTACTTATAGTCATTGCTGAAATAAAAATAAATAAAAAATATATATTTACTTTCAAAAATCTGATTATAACTAATGAAAGAAATAAAGGAAATAAATAAGGTTAAGTTAAAGTACTAAAATTACTAAAACTGAAAGGGAAATACTTAAAATCTAAATAAAAATATAAAATATTCATTAAAAATGACAAAAGCACATATTAAAATGTAATGTAAATTATTCCATCATATGTTTTGCTGGATATTTCTTTTAACAACTGTCACATTTCTATCATTTTATCATGCCTATGTGTACTATAACTTTTTTAAACTATCTGACTTTTATTTGATATGATTTTCACATGGTGGGTGATTAAACAAACTCACAATCATGTTGTTCCAAACCTGTATAACCTTCTTGCATCACAGTTGAACACAGAAAATATTTAGATAAACTGTTTTTGCCCTGGGCAAAAGTCAACGGGGTCCAAAACAACTTTCACTGTAAGGGCAATGAACATAGATAAAGTCAGTTTGTATGCATGAGGGTGAGCAAATAATGACACAATTCTTATTTTTTGGTGCACTATGCCTTTTAGCATGCATCTAGAACCTGCAGAGAAACACATAAAAAAATACTCAGAAAAACTGTGCAACTGCATGGCAACATGCTGGCAATCACCCAGAGCAACATTTTTAGCAATGGCAAACACCATTCAGATTTTCTTATGAAAGCTGCAGAAATCTAGTGTTGTCCTCGTATGTTTTGTTTTAAGTTTAACACTTATAATGGCAGCCTGTTTTTGGTTCTAAATTGTTAGGAAATATATTCCTCTGGCCTAGATTATGGAAATGTTTAGTTCATCATTTCCAAAAGGATGGAACGTGACTTTTAGACCTCATCAAGGGGACGAATCTCACTTGCCGTGCGCTTTAGTCCATTTTAAAAACAACAGAAGCTATAAAACGATGAACAATAGCAGTTTGTTATTACCGCATCATTTCTGAATGTCAGCAGTGGCTCAATATCAGCACGTTAGAGTCATTTTTAATAATTGATGGAACAGCCAGAGTGACTCTGGCTTGATTCATTTGTGTTTTAGTGAGAATGAGTCAATGTGTGTGAGTGAGAGTTGGGCCTGCTGGGAAATGGCATGGAAATAAACTCCCTCGCAGAGCAACAGAGGAAGAAGGGGGAACGGACATGTGGTTCCCATCTGCCGTATGAACCTGGAGGATATGAAAAGGAAAAACACACAAAACGAGCACAAGCAAGGACACAAACACACACAATAAATACAAATGTGCATTGCTTTGTACACAATGCACAAGCCACGCACATTAAGTGTGCAAACAAGCACAGCAGTCAATGCTTTTGTCGCATCAGGGGCAGTGTGTGTGAAAATAGCCGCACGGCCCCATCAGCTCCATAGCGAGAGGCTGAATGGGGTTCACTGAGACACACACTCGGGCCCCTCGGACACTGTGGGAACAGCACGTCCCTTCTAACGCACGCCATTTGTTCACCCCTAAACGTCTTCATTTGAATACAAGACAAGGGGGCTACGAGGCTCCCAAATGGAAAGGAGGACGAGACTTTGGAGAGGGGGAATTAAAGGCTGCTGGGGTGGAAAGGGGGGAGGTCTGACTGTGGGAACGTTAAGATGTCCCTTCAAAAGCCTCCTGGGTAGATATCAGACTGTGATTACAGAGCGAGGCGTCTGTAATTACAGGCCATCAACTCGGCCCGGTCTGAGGCTGGCAAAGTGAGTGCTCTGTAGGGATCAGGTAGGTTTCTGTCCAATCAGACTGTCTCCACTTTAAAGCAATCAGACAGGCATTAGACAGTATGGACGCACAGGGGTCAAACAGTCTGCTAAGACTAAAAGAGTCGAGAGGCAATAAAAGGCTTTCAGAAATGATGAGGGGACAATAAGATGACAAGAAGAAGTATGGCGATCAGATGCTTAATTGTTAATGCTACTGCTCATAATTAGGGTGAGGGATTGGAACGTACCCATAACACAAGTATGTAACTTATCCCGAACGGTTGAAGCTATGGACATGAACGATTATTCAATAATTCTCAGTGAATCCAATATCCAATAATTATTCTGGAGAAGTCTACTATCGCTTTTCTAAATTGTACGATGTACAATTTTCTCCTGGCAAAGAATAAAAAAGGTAAAAACTGATTAGGTTTACCGTATTTTTCGGACTATAAGTCGCACCTGAGTATAAGTCGCATCAGTCCAAAAATACGTTATGATGAGGAAAAAAAACATATATACGTCACACTGGACTATAAGTCGCATTTATTTAGAACCAAGAACCAAGAGCAAACGTTACCGTCTGCAGCCGTGAGAGGGCGCTCTATGCTGCTCAGTGTAGGCTACAGGAGCAGTGAGCAGCATAGAGCGCCCTCTCGAGGCTGGAGACGGTAATGTTTTCTCTTGGTTCATGTCAAATTAATTTTGATAAGTCGCACCTGCCTTTAAGTCGAAGGACCAGCCAAACTATGAACAAAGTGTGACTTATAGTCCGGAAAATACGGTACAATGAATGAGGGAATTCAGCCATATTTGCAGTGGACAGTAAGCAGCAGATTAGCAACCACCCAGAACACCTTCGCAACCACATAACCATTTCAGCTGTATTTCAACTAATTAAAACTATCTGTAAAAGTTTTCATTTTTGTTTTATCATTTTAACCATTTTCGTCCAAACAATGAAAGTTGTACATACATATACAGCTTCTTAAAATATCTTTTCTGAAAACATCTTCAGTGGTGCTCCACAGAAGAAAGGAAGTCATGTACGAAAGTGAGTTAATGTCAACGGAACTTTCATTTTCAAGTGAATGTTAAGAATCAGATCTGACTTTGGGAGAATTGCTCCTGAAAAGATCAAGTCAAGTGTTTAATTTAGCAACAAGAGGGTTGATTTCGGCTTCCAGGAGTATATACTGACATTCTGGCCATGATTTGGTGAAAACACAGGCGTCTAGGTTCCAACAAAACACAACAGGCTCTCTATAACGTGAGAACAATGGCAGTGTGGGAGGACTAGCTGCTACAGAGGACAGCGGATCATTATGCAAGGTTAACATTTCAGACGGGATGGCATTAAAGCATGAGGGGGCACCAATTACCCCCACACCCACCAGAGGGGTCTTCACTACCCCATTCAATACTAACCAATGAAGGCTGGAATTTATGACATCAAGAAGCTTAACAGAATCAGTCTCCAGGCGATGTGATGTGTTCACCCCAGAAGTGACTCATGGAAGCTTCCCGCTCCAAGACTACCCTTTTATCTCACGATTTATCACTCTCATGCAAGAAAACAATTGAGCAACATGATTGATTCTTCATGATGATCTAATGGAGAAATGTCCGTATTTTAATAAAAATTAAGAGTCACTTATGAGAGATACTACACTGAGAAAATAAGTTGTGTTTTTTCATAATTTACTCACTCTGCAGTTGTTCTGAACCATTACAATTGAACTGGATATTATATACTGGCTGTAAAGCCTCGAATAGTGCCATTGAAAGCACAACTAAGTCACCCAAACGGCTCATTTGCTATTTTCCAAGTTTTCATAAGCCAATGAACAGCTATATCGCACAAGATATAGTTCACTTTAATAATGCCTTTACAGAGTTTTGGTATATTGACAGCTTTTGATCACTATGAACTCTCAATATATGGAAAACATATATGTGAAGATTAGTCAAAACAATTTAATATAATAATTTATAAATATAATTTATATGAAATATTTAGATATATATTAAATATACTTAATAAAATTAATTTAATATATATTTTAGGTGAACTAAATATTTAATAAAGCAAAATATTCTTAACACTTGGATAAAAATAACAATGTTTTCATGAAATAAGTTTGGCTGGAACAGATAAAGCAATACAAATAAAATCAACCACCTAATTTTCTTTTATCTGATTTGAATATCAGATAAAGAATAAGAGCAGATAGCAGATGAAAGCACAAGCACTGACATTTTAGGATTTAGCATTACAATCAACATCACGATAAGTGAACTGCTCAAGAACTGATACAATCAGCTTTCCTCAGAATCAATACAAAAATATGGAAAAACTGTTTGTGTAAAAGAGAAACATGGAAATGGGGCAAAAACTGAACAATTTCCAACCCAGAGATGGAAAAACTGAATGGTGTGAGGTCATCTCTGTTAAACCTGTGAATTGACCCAAGCTGCCCCGACTAATGAGACCTGGATAATCCTATTTCCCCTCCCCTTCCCTCACCTCACCTCTCAATGGGATGTATTCTTCAGATCTGGAAAGGTACTGAGAAACCAGGATTACTATAATCCATTCCCATGGGAAAACAGGTGATTTATTTTATTTTATTTTATTCATAATTTTTATGATCACTGGATCATGTACCATTCAAATAAAAAAATATACAGTACTGGTACGATATATTTCATATAAACACAGTAATGTTACATGCTGTGAAATGAAAGAGGCAAATGTCAATCCTGCTGAACTTGTTTTGCAATCCTGATTTGTTTAGATGATGAAAACACACAATGAAAAGATTATGGAGGCAATTATTTTGAGTTTGAGAAGCATAATTAAGAGCAAATGAACTGCAGATCCACAAAACTTACCCAAAATATGATGTTGAATCCGAATAAGAAGTATTTAACACAGCAGCTGACCTCTGCTCCTTTAAAATGATGCTGTTTTCTGCTCATTTTGTCCTGGCCAGCTAACGCTGTTGTGTTGGTTCAACGATCAGCTGCGAAAAACTAAACGGGTCGGTAAAAAAAAAACGATTCAAAACCGATTCATGCATCTATAGTTCAGCCGAAGAGGCTGCGAACCAGGAACACATCGCAGACCACAACAATGCACCATCAAACAAACGCTGAATCTATTCATCAGTTTTTCAAAATATAAACAACGCATGAGGAGTTAAATGGGTGGGGAAATTATTGTTCCGGGTCCCCCCTGATAAACCCCGAACGCTTTGGATTGGTGTCATGAGATGTGTTTGATAATTTAACCTTGTTGTGAATGTCCCGAGGAAAACAATCCACGGCAATCTAACAATCCAGTGAGAACAGAGAAGCGCGACACTGAACTCAGAGACGAGATCACTGACAACTGAACAAGCTGTCATAATAAAAGTCCTGTCAGTATCCATTCATAGATAATTTATTGAAGATTATTTTTATGACGGATTTATTTTCGATCTTTTCAGTTCATCTTGAGTAAACAGTAAACAGTAAAAAGTGTTTTTACCGAAAACCAACTCATAATGAATGTAAACAGTGTTGTTTTTATACCTATAAATATAAATAATCAAATTTAATTTAACTACTATTCCCCACTTCCCACTCCACCCAAGCTTTTCCCGCCCTGTAAAACTATATTTTGCATAAATTAATTCTAATTCGTGTATTTTTATTTTTTATTCTTACTTTTTCCCTTTACTTTTGATTAACCCTTGGTTTCATACATTTCTTTATTTACTTTACCGTCTTTATAATCCGTTACACTGCTACACAAGTTTATACTTTGGCAATGTAAATGTTGACAAACATGCCATTACATCATGTAAAATAATTACAGACTGCTCAGTGTTTACTTTATTTTGCCACTTCCGGTTGTTGTTGCTATTTATCGTCGCTTATTGCTGTCATTGGAGCAGCGTCTATGCAGCGTCGGTGGTCTCTCTGGAGAATGTGAAGCATGTTACACTGTTAACACGAGTAAATGTTCTAAACAGGATATAAACATGCATCTAAAATTACAAGATGATGATGATGATAGACAAGCCATTGTATTTCTCATTTCTATTCTCTATTATGAAATGGCTGTTTACAAAAGAACAAACTGTTCCTTGACGATACTAGTGGCCGTGTTGATTTAATAATACAAAATTAATTTTTATTTAATAATTCACAATTTTTTAGATTTAAAATATTGTTATGAGGTTTCCATAGTTTAAATACTAAAATACACAATGTATAATGTCTGCACACATGTAGTCGTTACCGACCCTACTAACAACCCACGCACCCTCCAATAATTTAATATAATAATAACTAATTTCGCTTTGTATTTGTATATTTCTTATTTGCCATTTTCTTTTGAACTCAAATGAGTCTGCAGCGATGGCTACAGTTTAGTCCTAAAGGGGGCGGTATTGACCAGGCCTCTACATCTCTTCAAAAGACATTAGGCCAAACTTTTTGATTAAACACTTTACTTAATCCTAGCGTATGAATGCTATTCGAAGACTAGATTGAATGTTTTTTAAGATTTTGTCTATACTGTCCAATTCTCAGTTTTGGGGAAAATAGTAGTAGTAGTAGTAGTAGTAGCTAGTAATTATAATAATAACAATATCCTAAATAAGCCTACCATATCAATAAAGAAGCTCAGAATATAAACTACAACCATTTCCTATAATTATATTATTTTTCAGTTATTTGGATGTAAAACTATAAATTTGTAGTTATAATTAATAAAATTACAGATTGTTCTTTTAACATCAAAATAATCAATAAATGAAGCCCTTTATCCGAGAAGATGACATTGTTTGTGTTTATTCACTTAATTTAAAAACAGACAGAAAACAGACAGAGATAATAATGAGGCTGGTTACTCAGACATGATATCAAACTTAAAAGAAGTTGTAAATGTAAATTGAATCATACATAACATCTCCCATAATCCAAATGAAGGATCGCACAAGCACACAGGGGCTGTAAAGCATCCTTGGAAATGATAACATTATTCTCACCAAAGGTGCCAAGTCACTTTACAGCTGATGTCCCTGTCAATCAAACTGCCCCATATGCAAATACTCAAAAATCTGCTGATGCTCCGACACAGAGAATGATTTTCTCATGTGTGGTGATCCAATATTTGACCACAGGCAAACATGAGTACACTTTGTGTGCATGACCCTTGAGACTTAATCCTTAAATGAGTGCTAGGGATCAGCTCAGACAGATTTCAATATGTAATTTCAGAACTACGACAGACAAACATACGGCATTAAGTAGTGTAAATTACTGTTTACCACACAGTATACAGTGCGTCTATACCAGTCAAGTGTAAATGCATGCTGTAGACAGTCTGACAGAGGTGATGTTTATGTATATGATATACCCTTTCAAGTGCCCCATGAAATATGTTTATTTGTGTGAAATGTATATAGAAAAGCAATTATCTCACCTTACTGTACCAACAGAGCACTCAATCACCCTAAACCCAGAATCCATTTTATGTGAAATGCTGAAACACTGTGAAGATTAACTTGATTGTATAAAACATCAGCAAGAATCCTCTCTTCTCCTGTTTTTGCCCTCTTGGGAAACTGAAATATAATAATAGCAGTCTAAGCAAGGTGCATTAATGAACGCTGAAATGTAATCATTCCTACATTTTATGTGAAATCACACTGTACAAACCTCCTAATGCTTTATTTTTTCACCTCTGCCGTTGTGCATCAGACCATTTTATTTCCCTCATGTATTTCAGCGCTAAACTAATATGGAAACCTTATTGGATTTCAGATCACCTGCAGCTTCCATTTATAGTATACATAATATAGAACATTTCCTACCACTCTCTCTCATACCATAGAAACCTTGCTGTGTCATTCTGTCTTTACATCTAAATGAACTCACAATCAGCAAAAAGCAATCAGTTCCTTCCAAGTTTGACTCGAGTCGGACCTATTGTCACATTCCAATACTCTCTAACACATTGTCAAAACATACTGTACAAAAAAGCAAAGGGTCAATCCCTTTTATATTTACGTAGATTTAAAAAAATAATAAGGTTAATAACTAATACTGGTTTGAAAAGTCTTGCACGTTTTTTTTTATCTTTGGTTCTTTGGTACAACTTTCCGAGTCCATGTAATGCCTTCATCATTAGATTACAGACAGCTGCATAGATTTAGTCTTCATTTATTCACCCTCATGTTGTTGCAAAATGATATGACCTTGATAAAATCTTTCTTCCTTAGATTCCAACAACGACAATATATTAGTCATATTTCAGAATGTAACTTCATTTTGTGTCCCATGAAAGAAAGTCAGTCATATTGCTTTGAGTAAACATGTGAGGTGAGTAAATGATGTCAGAATTTTCTTTTTCTTTTTCTACACTACCATTCAAAAATTCGGCATTGGTAAGATTTTCAACGTTTTTGAAAGAAGCTCACTAAGTCTGCATTTATTTGATCAAAAATACTGTGAAAACAGTTTTTTTTTTACACTGTACACCAGTTTTCAAAATCACATGATCATTCAAAAATTTTTCTAATATGGAGAATTACTGCTCATGAAACATTTCGTATTATTAGCAATTTTGAAAACCATTTCGCTGCTTCATATTTTTGTGGAAATTTTATATTTTTTAGAATTCTATGCTGAATCGAATTTATTTATCAACAATAAAAAAGCCTTTTTGTCACGTTTGAACATTTTAATGCATCCTTGCTGATTAAATTTCTCAGGAAAATCTTACTGACCCAAACTTTTGAACAATAGTGTATTTTTTTCTTCCATCACACAGTCATCATACTGTACTGTATTCAACCTACGGCAAAATCCACAATGCTTTACATTCAATATTTAAAGGACACTTTGGTCGACAACGAAATCAGGCTGAAGTATAAATCATCAAGTGCTTCCTACAGATCTTCAGACATGCCTCCCCTCTTCACCTGCAGACCGCCGGCCCAGCCACGGGGGCAGGTGTTGTAGCTGCGCACTCCAGGAGAGCGCAGACCCGAATCCTCAGACTCCACCGAGGCGTCCGAGTCGGTCAGTGAGCGGGTGTTGTACAAGCGAACCGGAGAGTGGATCATGCGGGTGGGAGAGGGACTGGTAAGGGTGGGCGACTGAGCGCCCAGGATCCGTGGCTGAAATGGACTGACAGGACTGTGTTCATAAGGCACGATCCCGCCGCTCACCGGGGACATGGGCAGACTGTGGCCACCCAGCGCCCTGGGAGACGGACTGTTTTTCCGCTTTGCAGCATTGATGATGTTTTTGGCCAAAATGCGGTGGTTGGTTTTGGTGTCCTGGCTGACGGCCGGAGACTGGCACCTGGTTTCCCAGGGTGGAGACACTGGAGAGGTGGCGGTCGGCTTGAAGATGGTACCTGGAGATGCTGTGGTTGCAATGGGCTTGTGGATAGGGCTTGGGGAAGGGCATGTTGTGACGGGTTTATGGATGGGTCGGGTCGAGGGGGAGATTGGAGTGGGCTTGTAGATTGGAGAGGAGGATGTAGAGGTCACTAGAGGGCTGCTGGGGGACCAGACGGCGCTGGAAAGCACCTCAGGGCTGGTGAAGCGTCTAGTGAGGTTGGGCGTCCTGGAGGTTGGGGTGGTGGAGCCGGAGTTATTGACTGGTGCCGGGGTCTCCGCCTTAATCTGATAAGACAAAAGATAAGAAAAGATTACTCTTAGAGGTGAGACATCACTTTAATGTAGTGTCTCTATATCAACTAAATACACTCACAGACACACACACTGAATAATAAAAGGACTCAACAGTAAGGATTTTTCTGTTTGCCATAGTTCAAATTGTATATATTATATATCTTTAATAATATGTTTATTAATTATATATTTTTATTTCATTTAATATAATAAAATATTTAATAATACAACATATAATTGTATATTTACATTTTAAAGTTAAAATTATGTTATTCAATAGAATCCTTTTGAATCAAAACTAATTAAAGATAATATTTTTAAATGTTTTATCATTTTAAAATATTTTAACATTAACATTTTAAAATGTGTTAACTTATTTATTATAGGATATTTTTTTTTACCTTACTTTATTTTTGTTTTACAGCAGAATCTGATTTTGTCCCATAATTTTTTATGATTATTGCATTATCGATTCTGTCAGTTTGTTACTGTGAAGCTGCATTAAAAAAAAAAAATTCACACATCTAAATTAAAATGATCACATTTTGAGATTATTTACAAACATTTGCTAGGTGGATATATAATAGCTAGACATTATGATAGCGCAAATTAACTTGCAACCAAATGACACAAAAACAAGGAATAAAATTTGTGAGGCATAAAAAATATATATACACAATCAAATATATATGGTGTTGATCCATTAGTACATGTGGCAGTTCATTCAATTAGACCAAAAACTAGCTCAGCACACCTTCCTTACTGTTGAACCCTGCATAACATGTCACGATTCATTTCTTTTCTTTTTTGTTATAAATGTAGATAGTAAGGAATGTTAGTGTACAGGAACAAAGATATCATTACACACAAAGTACAACAGCAGCAGAACAATCCTGGATCCAAAGGTTCAATAACCATTCAAAAATCCAAGCTTTCCAAGTTCATGCCAGTAACAGGTTAGCCTCTAAACCACCAGTGAAACATCTAAAACACCTCCTGCAGCACTGCATGCAATTTCAGATGTGGTTAACGATATCAGGCCTTCTCATGCACCGTGTGATTATGTCAAGCTGTTTATTTTTGACCAATGTCTGAGTAGTTTCCCAGCACAGCACGATACCATGCCATCTTCAGATCGCTTGCATTCACTCTGCCAACACCACTAACCTTTACTGAGATATGCATTCGCACTGCTGAGGCTGCTGGGGATGTTTTCACCTCCAGTAAATGTGTTTTTCCAAGCATGAGGGAGGCCAGAGGTCAGGCCTTTAGCCTAAAGCTCAAGCCCACAGCGGCCAGTTTCGCCTCAGATGTGCATTTTCAGGGGGCAGGCCAGGAATGTGTGGGGCACATACATATTCAGTCGGCGTTAAAAAAGTGTCTAATTTCATTTTGGGTCAGAGCACTACGCGTCGGGTGGCTCTGATGCGCATATCTTTGTTTTGTTGCTCCAAGTGTATAGATAAAAACGACTCTGTGGGAAAGCCGGCCTGGGATTCTCATTGCAGGATAGATACAACCAAAAACTGAAACAACTGATTAGACGGGATACTGCAAATGAAAGAAGAAATCCCACAGGAAATTCAACAGATCAGTCAACAGAGGAAGATAATACAGTATGAAAACAAGAGACAGAAAAGAAAGTGTTTCATGGTTTTAATGAAACAGAGTAGACAAAATCATTTGAAAGAGAAGAAGCTAGAATGAAACAGTTAGTTTGAAAACAACCAGCATTAAAATAGGTACTACGTACTGCACGTAGTTATAAAATAAAATGAAATGATGGCTTTGTTTAATCCGAGACCTGCAGTGGAACACACAGCAGTGTATGCACCCTAACTGTTGCGCAGCATGCAAGTTGTAAACTAGAACTATAAATCAAAGAGAAGCACACAGAACTAATTAAGAAAAAGAACAGTGCGGGTGCCATAACATGAAGAGGGTCTCATATCCTCCTACTCATATTAAATTGTGTTTCGTACATCATAAAAGGCAAGACTCCATCTGCTAAACTGCTTATGAGCTTGTACTAACTCCAACCTGAAAACTTGGAGGCAAGCGTTGGAAAATGACACACTGGTCTTGTACCTAAAATATATCTGGCATGAGCACAAAACTGAATAAACTGTAGGTCTGAAACACAAAGCTGCACTAAATTACAATGTCTTGGTAAAAAAAAATATTTAAGGTTAAATTTATGGCCCTCTGGTGGCCAGTTTATGAGTTACAATTAAAGGTCAGTTTAACAGGTAGGACCTGAGATTTATTGCCTCCACATGCAATAATAAACAAGAAACAACAAAAACAAATCTGACCAAGAGTGCTAGATTTCAAGTTTCTTGTAGGCCTATTTTTTGTAACTTAATGCTCTCTTGTTACATCTAAGTGGACAGTCAGTGTCCAATACGTGTCCTTTTCAGTTTTCTTCCAATATACTTTGGTCTGAAGAGTACATACAGCAAAGAAGAGAAGAAATGGAAAGGTTTAAAAGAATGAAGAGGGTTTCCACACCTGTGGGCTGATACCAGCTTTTTTGGTGGAGAACGTGGGACGTGGTGCTTGGACGCCAGAGCGAGGTGAAGCCACACGTTCTGGAGCTAAAGGTGACACTGGGGAACTGATGCTGCCTGCTGTGATGGGACTGAGAGGCGTCACAGGAGGCGAAAAGCAATGGGCTGACCGATAGCCGGCAGATGGGCTGTACGGCGATGGCAAAGGGCTTGTGGGAAGGGAAGATTGTCGGGAGTAGGAGTGAGCGGTCACGACAGGTTTAGGAGCTGGGGCGGCTCTGGGAAGAGTGCTGTAGGGATCTTTCGTTGGGTTGAAGATGAAGAGGGATGAGTTTAGCTGGTATGGCTGATGTTTGGACAGCTCCATCTCAATTTTGGTGCAGCCGTTCTCCAAAGGCATCTCTGGAGGTGGAGCTGGAGCAGGAGCTGGCGATTTGGGAAGGACAGTCTTTTTCTGAATGGCCTGCTGAGTTTGAAGTGTCTTTGAAATTTCTGCACTTATATTGGAGGAGTTTACTATGGCCTTCACTCGACCGGGCATGTTGGATTGATATACCCATGAAGGAGGCAAGGACATGGTAGGAGAGGGTGATCTCAGGTCCTTGCTGTCATGGACATACCTTTCCATCCTCGACTGGCGTTTGGCAAACAGTTCAGCTCCTTTTCCTGAAGCATTGGTCAGGGCCTGCTCCGGCTTGTGCTCCATCCTGGCACGCGTTCTGGAGCTTTTCAAACTCAAGGCCCACTCTGGCACCGCAGCTTCCTCGTGAACGTCCTCTTCCTTGGCCAGGAAGTTTGAGGCTTCGGCCCCAAGAGCCAGCAGCTCCTCCTCCTGCCCTGCGTCTGGCTGGGGTTTTTTCTTCTTTTCATCTGCACACTGCACCAAGGACAGGAGTTCGGGATTGGGAGCCACTTTTGGTTTCTCCTGAAACGTGAACATCGACTTACGGGTTGCTCTGCGAGCCCGGCCCTCATCGAGGATCCCCGTTTTGATGGGAGCTACAGATCTCTTCTCACTCAAGAGGTCAGGGACAAATGTAGGCTTGGGGACATATGGGCGGATGTAGTAAGAAGAAGGCTGAGGTGAGGCAGCACGGCCTGTGTTAGGTGGAGGAGGGCTGGAGTAGCTGGGGAGAGGAGGAGTCGGATATGAAGGTGGAAGTGGTGGTGGAGAGAAAACAGGTCTTGGGTGCACTGGGGGAGTTGTAGAGTCATGGGCTGGATGGATGGCCGTGACTGGACTTGTAGCTTCAGAGGATCCTACTGTTGTTGGGGAGAAAAATGGGCGAGCTGTTCTGTTCATGATGGTGGGCTGTTTAGTCAGCGTCTTATCTGCTTTTCCATTGCATTGTGCATTGTATCCATTTGGGGTTTCTTTATTGTGTGCTCCATTGGCTTCAGCTTCATCTTCACCAGTTCTGTCTTTAACAGCTGAGTTACTGTCACTTCTACGAGTAACCTCATCCTTCACATGCTCTGTGAGGTCTTCTGAAAGCTCCTCATCCTTCTCATTGACGGGGAGAAAGTGTCTATCTTTGCTGCTTTCTTCTGCTACATCCTCCCGTGTTACCTCCCTAGCATCTTCCATGCCACTCCCAGTACTGTGGATTCTGCTGGCCGACCACGTGAGACCTGTCTTGAGGTTCCTGCGATTCAACTCTTTGTCCTGGTCCTCAGTCGAGCGTTTGTCCCATGTCTGTGGACTTTCAAAAGATGAATCAATTACATTCTTAGATGCCTCCGCTCCCCCTCCTCCAACGCTTACGAGTGTGAAAGCGTTCACTCTCTGTCTGCGCCGGTTGAAAAGCTGGACGCCTTTAGAGTTGGAATCGGCCTGGAGCTGAGCAGCAATGATCTGACTCTTGGTTCGTGCCTCCTTCAGCTCCTTCTCCGACAAACTGGCACTTCTGCTGAGGTCTGGAATGGCAGAAAAAACAACAACAATCAAATCAAGAGAAAATTTTAAAAAGCTAAGCTAAGTATTGCTCAACCCCGCTTTTGTGCACAACCCACCAAGTATCCACAAGTCTTATGAGAGAAAAGTTATTTTAAATGCTCGTAACTGTTTCAGCCTAACAAAGAGTGTTACATATAATATCACAGGCTTTTTATTAGAGAGAGTAATTGGGCAGGTTTTGGCAAATATTAACTTGCTTTATATTTTATTTCATGATCTCAGCATTGCTGTCACAATTATTTGGTTGCTATTTAATTTTCAGCTATAGTAGCAATGTGCTCAAATGGGAGGATAATTATTTTAAAACTCCAGAAGATTATATGTCTTTTAAGTAATTCTAGCCTCCATGAGTCACCCTGTTAATAAGGATGAATCATATTCGTTTGTCGACTTTTTTTGCGGACAGACTTATAAAAGAAATGCTGACACATTAAGTTCAAGGATTTGTGGTCAAAATTATTCTTTTCACAGTTTGCTGTGATTCACGGAGCCTGCAGGCAAATTTTTGTAGACCGTATAATGCTTTCACACATTTATAGTTCTAAGTACCTCCTGTAAATAAATCGTAATGCTGATATTTGCAGTTCTACACATATTTTGGCAAAGATGGATGTTAAAACAGTCATCTATTTGTTGAAAATGGCAAAGGTTTATTGACTGGGCTAAAAAGCCCCATTCCGAGCTGCAGAAAGTATTTCCTTCACCATGGGCTCTAGTCCCTCCCTTAGCATTCCTCAACTGCCGAGAAAATTCCCTGCTTGAGACTGCAGCATGCCTTGAGAAATCTCTCTGAGGCACAGGAACCATGTCTATTTGCTGACATCCTGACAGGTTCATGCCTTTCCATCATCAACTTCCAAGACAAACTCTACATTTAAATGCTTGAACTTTGACCTATTTTGATATATTGTGGCATCAAAGTTTCAGTAAATAAAACAAGATCCTGCCTACAAATGAATGAGCGTTCGCTTCGGGAAAGGAACATAACTTTTAAAACACAAAACGTCAACATCTTATACCAGAACATTACATCCTGAGGAACAGACTGTTAACAATTACATCACTGGCTGTACGGCTTGACTCAATATAAGCATAGTTAACCTGTGCAAACACAATCTGTTTCCCTAATAGACCTTTGAATAATTAACCACTTTAGGTTTCCCTGAGGTAGTTCTTAGCTTTTATCCTCAACCCCAGACTTGGCTGCAAACCTGAAAACAATTTTGTGAAGGTTTTTTTCTCTATCCAAGCAGGTAGGTCTTTGTCTTGCCAGAGCCGCAAGGAGCGTTAAAAAGTTAGTAAAAAAGACAGAGTTCTAAGTTTGTCCCATTTGTTTTATGTGCAGTTTGCCAGACTGAAAGGAGCTTTTATATCACATGGCATAAACTTATAATAGAGTATAATGTGCATCTGCCTTTCATTCCATCAGCAAAAACACATTTTTATTCAGTCAGGCCATGCAACACAACCTCTAGCACTGGGATAAAAAAGCTCTCAATTTTCCTTCTTTTCGGATATTAATCTTTACGGTGTTCCAAAAGATTAACTTTTTATAACTCTAGAGAAAAATTCAATAGTTCATAAACATAGATACAGTTTTCTTTTTTTAATAAATAAAATAAAAATTATGAATTTACTTGATTCAGTTTTAATTTGTTCCTTATTCTTATAAATTTCCCTTCCATATCAGAGCCAGACCAGAATAGTTCATTGAATAGCTATGACTTCACTCCCTGACTACTTTCTACTTTTTAAATAAATAAACACACTATAAAATTGTGGTAATGTGCAAAAAAAGAGGTTGATTAGGTAACTAATTTAACACATTTTAACACATGAAGCACAATTTTAGTTTTTATACACTGTACAATCAAAAAAACTTACACAAAACTACAAAAATACATTATGTCTGAGATCCACAAAGTGCAATTTGTCACTTTAATTTCAAAACAATGATGTTCTTTTCATTCTGCCTGTTGTCTGTCTAAACACAACACAAAGTGGCAACCAGTTTGGTTGATCTTTTTAAAACAGCATGGATTCACTGCAAAATATTGCTCTCGTCTCGCTTTAAATAGTCATCGCATAATATAATTTAAACGATCATGTCATCAGACCTCAGAACTTAAACATGACTTCATCACATGACTTTCACAGATCTACGCGTTTTATTAAGCAAATAGGCTACCGTTTTTTAACTTTCCAGAAGCACCGGGTCAAACTAAACTTATCTTACCTTAATTATCTCAGAATACAGTCTCTTTTGTTGCTGCTTCGCGAGCTTTTCTAATTTAACTTCATGTGTTTCCTCCACTCCCCCTTTAGCAGCGAGAGCCTGGATCGGATTTCGTGTCGTTGCGAATGATGATCTCTCGCGCGCTCCAAATGCGCATCGAGCGTGAGGCGGGCAGCTGGGGCACTGGACGAGAATTGCGCTTCACTTTTGCTTTTTTTTAAGGATGCCTATGCTGTGTGACGTTCCTGGCAGACTTTGATTTCTCTGTTTTGTTTTTTTTTGCTTCCAGATTCAACAGCGAAGAGCAGAATAGACTTAGAAAGCGGGGCTAGTTGTCACGCGGGAGATTGTCACAAGGGCTATAGTCAGAAACTATGAGGTTTTAAGCCAAAAGTCCAATTAGACACGTTTCTCTAGAAGTGGTTTTGCAGCAACTCTCTCTTATATATATATATTTATATCACCCACATGTTGATATAAACTGTTACAACCTTAAAACCCATTCCTTTTTTAAATGAAAGTAGAAGTAGAGTGATAGCCTCAGTCACCATTCACTGTCATTTAATGGGGAAAATATGCAATGAAAGAGAACGGTGACTGAGGCTGTCAGTTCTTGACCTTCTGCCGAACATCTCCATTTGTGTTCTACAGCAGAAAGAAAAGCATGTGGGTTTCAAAGGACGCGAGGGTGAGCAAATAATGACAACACTTTCATTTTTCGGTGAACTATCCCTTTGTTTTCGTTACCAGAGTCATGGATGTAGGAAAGATTCATATTTATGATTGCTATGGCCTTGGATGTACTTCAATAATCACATACAGAATATTTAAGGTTGCACATTCTGTTCCACACCAAATTAAGTGGCCACATTTCATCAGTGTCATGTATAAAGAATCGATGTGTCAGCTCTTTCAGAGGATTGGATGTCAGGGGAGAGAGCCATCCGGCAAACACACTCGCTTGGATGGATGGGACACCTGAGCCTCAAGGGTGGAGATCAATTTAGACCACAGAGGTTTGCTTGCTTAGCTTATTCATCATGCCTGAATCATAACCCTCAACTTATCATTAACAGAAGAGAAACACAGGAACTTCCTTAAACTAAAAAATTAGGAATTCAGGGAAAGGAATAATGTTTCCATTTGGTTGACACTGAGCTTCGTATGATATGTGGGCTCTCAGTTCGGACAGATGAGGGAAACTCCCTCACAGCTTGAGGATTTGGGGAACTGGCAGACATAAGGGTTGTATATCAAAGGTCAGATTCTCCTGTCGGATGTTATGGTTCGCTGGGAGGAAGGGATAAAATGACAGTTTTGCTCTGGGAAATGTATGCGAGTACATGAGGAGTGATGAGACCAGAAAGGACTAAAACCATGAATGTGCAATTACTGTATACATCACTGTCCTGTATTTGGAGACTGGTCGTAGTCTGCTACCTTACTCTCAAGCAGAACAACATTCACAGAATAGCTTCTACAGATCAGTTCTGATGCTGAGAAATGCCTTGTAACTGACCTGCTATTATGAAATGTACAGCTGTGGCCATAAATTACTGTAGATTTGTAAAGCTGCAAAATGAAAAATTATGATAGAAAAAAAGATTATCTGTCAGTTAACAGACAAATTGTATAAGGTCAGGGGGGTTATGACTTGGGTATATAAGTCCTCTTTTATTCACCGTATCTGGATTCAGTACTTTATTTTTGCATTGTATGTATTGGCTTATAAAAGAAAGAAGAAGAAAATTAATAAGAGTGACATTTTTCAAGAGGTATGTAAACTCTCAAAAAAAGGAATACAACTCTACCAATCATAAATAAGTTATGAATTAATGCATTTATCATATACAGTGTTAATATGAAATGTATTACAATTTATATTATTAGCAAAACAATTACATTTTAGAATATCTTTTAAAAAAATGACAGCAGTACTAAAACTGGATGAACTGTGCAAAATGTTTGTGTAAAACCTGATGATCATGATCTCCAGCATGATTTGAGAAGATCCAAAATGCAATCTTGTGCTGACTGTTTGTAAAAAAAAAAAACACACAAAAATTTGATTAATGTCCTAAAAGTAGTGTAGAATTAAAATCCTAAAACATTCTGAGAAAAAATTGCTCTCAGACTTTTGGATCACACTGTATCATTTTTCAGTCAAATGCTATAAGCATCTGGAGATGCAAGAAAGAGAAGCATAACATTCTGCGTCTCATCAAATCATGATACTGTGTGGCGACATCAATCCCATACAAGGAGAGAGAGAATGAAAGAAAAAGAGAAAATGCTGACATTTACTTCAGCATCTCTTCCTAGGAACAGTATGAAACCAATATAAAGTGACTGAATTAGCTGTTCCGCCTCAGCCTTTCCACATCCTCCCCTCTCGCCATTTTACACACTCCAAAGCTGTAACAACATCATAACAACCTCTTGAATTCTGCAAAAACAGTTTCAGACTGCCTCAAATGGGTCTGAATTCTCATCAGCAGGGTTGTAAAACCCCTCTGTCACACAGTCACTGGTGTGAACTGCCGCCTACTGCACTTACAATGGGTGCCTGGTCATCTGCAAACCTTATTATGCATTCTTTCCAGATAACATTACCCACAGCTTGAGCATTATGGTCAGTGGGTATGAAGTGAAGAGCTATTACTGTACGGCTCATCTGCGTCTGTGAGGAAACAAATGTGTCACTGAGGGTTTAGTAAGAACTGATGTCTAAACATTTAATGGATAGCAGTATGTTACGCCAGTCTATCTATCTGATGGGTCTTAGGCCTCTGTAGGGCCTGTAAAAGCATTCAACTTTTAAAGAATAAAATTGGCTTGACTCACTAATTTATTTTAAATTTATCACATGACTCTACTGAATACATAACTCTGATTGGTTAATCACAAAATTCTGCAGTCTGCCGTATTAAGACTATAATTACACTAATTGTAACATTATCATTCCAATTTGCACCCATTCAATTTCCTACATAGTTTTGTAAGTTGTGCTAGTAATTTTTTATCATATAATAGGTATTCCTAAACTTGTTTTGGCCTATACTATTTACTTTAAGTCCTACTAAGATTATAAGCAAATATTTTAATAATTAACAACACTTTTGGTTGCTCACGGTTCTCTGATATTTGTTTATGGCCACATGCCATCCAGGTAAACTAGTAAATTGCATGTTTCTTAGTAAGTGTTTTATTTTAATTGCTTTAGTGTTCATTTTATTCGTTTGTTTTATAATTTTAAAACCCCTGCATTTGAACTGACTCTCTAATCCATTTAAATGATGAACTCTGCAGGTATACTCGATTCTGATTGGTTAATTGCAACATTCTGCAGTCAGTTTTTAAAAATGTTTTAATTATTAGCTTTTCATCAACTCACAACCTCAGTTAGGAAACCCTGATTTTATAGTAATAATAAAAAAATAAAAATAAACTCTGTGTTTGCAATCATTTATTAAGCATTCATGTGAGGGTGTCGATCTGTTTTTTGCCAATTTTTCCTTACATATTACACACCCAAGGGATAAAGTATACTGTAATATATCACGTTCTTCAGATTCAGGTCTATAAAAGAAATAAGGAAGAAAATATTTACTTGTTTTCCGCTCCATCTGGCAAGACGTCAAGCCTGGCTTTGCTCTGACTCCGCAGCGGTCATCTTTCTCTAAAATGTTAGTACTGTGCCTCTCCAGGGACGTGTTTGCTCCAGTCTTGTTGAGGGTGGAGGATGTTGTAGTGCTAGGCCCACCCCAGCTGTCCCCTCTTCTAGCAGGCTCATGTTTGCACTCCATCCCAGCCCTGCTTCACTCCGTCCTTGCCTAAGAGATTCTCTTCTTTCGGCGAGCCCCCTTTTAGCCGACACGCTAGCCTGGGTGTGATAAAGTTTTCTTTTTCTCAGCTGGGGCCTACGTTTGGTTTGTAAGAGCTGGTTTCGGGATCCCGGATTGTTTTATGCTTCCCGACTTCCACGAAGAAACACGGATCAAACGCAGGATCAAAGTCAAACCAAAGCTCTACATTTTGCTGGATGCTTTCTTCACCATAATCCTTCAGAGTAGACGCGCTACCGCCCAGAGATGAGCTGAGAAATGTACTTTTGCTTTCAATCCACACAATATTATTCAAACTCTAACAAGACCTCCCTGGAGGTATTTCTCAATGCACCCTGGATCAGTTCCCATGGAAAAGGGCCAAGAAAATTTCACAAGTGGGATGTGCTCTTTTGCAAATGCGGCAAAGGCTGGGAGACTATCCTCTGTTCTATTTGCGTCTGTTTTCGATCTTACATCCAGATTTTTGTCTTTCTTTTTGAGTCACCAAAACATGTCCCTCGAGTTTATCGCAATCTCCCCGAGACAGAGTGTTTCTTTAAAGGCACGCGTAGCCCTTGGTCTCAAAACGTTTGAACAATGTCAAGATGAAGGGCAGTGCTTGGTGCTTTCCTGTCGTTTCATTAGCACATGAAAAAACACATTTAGCCAAAAGGTCGTCCAAATGTTCTGACTGCAGCTATTGTAGTTGCTAAACTTTCAAGCAGAGCTTTATTGTGCTCAGTCCATTTGTTTGGATTTTAAACAGATATGTTCTGTAGTTCTGATTCTTTATCCCTGTATTACTGATCAAATCTCTCTGGGTGGTTTAAGCCAAGTGATATGATCTCTAACCCAACATCAAGAGCAGACATATAGTTTATTTGCTTGTTTCAGATCTGGTCCAGAGAGGCTCCTCGGGCAACTATATGGTTTATCCAGACAGGGCTTAATGTCTTAACCTCTTGTTGTGTAGTTAAAATGAAAGGCCACTGCATGAACTTCCACTGCTGCCAGAGGACGAGGCAGTGATTTTCCTCTCAACTGCTACTTCCTGAAACATACAAGATGCAGACTCTCAGTCAACATATACCATGCTAATGCATTCAAAAGATAAAGAATATTACCATTTTAAATCTGAACTAGATGAGGTGAGAAACCTCGTGAAGAAAATATTCCTCTTTTTTATTATACTGTGTGAAGGAGGGGTATTTCCTCTGGCACTGTGCACTTGATATCATTTGTGAAAATGACACCCCACCCATTGTCAAATCAGTGGGAGGAATGAACTGCGTTTCCTACATGTGAAGTTGAAACAATGCATATCTCATTTTCCGCCTGACTAATATCAAGAGACAGGATAAGGAAAGGAATAGGTGTTGACCAATTAGGAGTTTTTATTTTATTAAACAGACTGTAGAGGAAGGAAGGTCAATATTTTTCGAAGCTGGAACATGTGAAATCTGTGCAGAAAGACTCACAGATTTTATAATATTTTTTCAATCCAATTGTACATTTCGTCCTCTAAATATTTGTACTAATTTGTCTGAGGACTTTATTTTATGATCATTTACTGTAACACTCAAGGCTAATTAACACAATTTAACCTTATTTAAATCCATTTTTGCTGTTTTTTTTCTTCTCAAAACCACTGCCAAAAGTCCACAGATTCCACTTGGACCACCTAAAAACCCACTAAACCCTAAATTACTACTAAACTGTTCTCAGTATAAGAATCCAAACTAAAACCTTACGTTTTTGGTGAACCATTCCTTTTAAAAAGTCATGATTTTTAAAGATTTCAAGGATGGAGTTCACTATAAATAATAAATATCTTTCAGTTTCTGTATAAGGAAAGGCTTTGACTGTTTCAGTTGCATGTTGAAACAGGACAGTGAGTAAATTGGCAATTGTACAAATAGCCGAGTCTAGTCTCAATAGCACTGAATCACCCTGTCAGCTGAGTGTTGTCTCTCTCACATCCTGTAGGCTACTGCAAGAGTCTCATGAGGTAATAAGACCCCATTAGTCTTCATCACCCCTTTCAAACACTGTTTTAACTAATAACACCTATGGACAAATGAGTGGTCTGTTTCACTCTTCCAGTGATTAACTCGACCCCTGTGCGTTTATGTTTGGGAGTTTACGTCCCGCCCACTCCAACAGTTGACTCAAAGTGGCCACAAAACGACACCCACTGTTCATGCCCTCCATGCCCTCCCTCCACAAATAAAGACAATCAACTCAACAAAACAAACACTCTCACCCACAAAAGCCTCTCACAAGCTCTCTGCCTTTCACTGCTTGAGACGAAACATAAAGAGCAGTTGCTTTGTTTTGTAATGCATTTGTAACAGATTTTAGTGCAGCCTTGGTGAGAATAAAACCCTCATAAAAAAATGTATACGGAATTGTTTCATCAAATTTTTCAAGATCCATTGGCTATTGTTCCTCATTGTTCTGTTAAAGTGGCCTAATGTAAATAATATTGCATTTAATTCCTTATATTAAGCATGTCACATTTTACTGTACATCAGGGAAGCTCAGACTATCAACTCTTAAAATTCAGTTTAATTGCATTCGTGAATGTTCCTCATAAAGTTACGAGCTAATTAGCAATCAGCTAAATCTTTTACTCGCCAAATATCTTGAAGGCTGGAAGCTGGTTGAAAGAAGGTTGAAAGCTGATGCATCACAGTGCATTTGAACTACAGGGCAAATTGTATGTTAAAAATGAGTATAATGATAAATCCTTAAGCGTTTTAAAGTTTCAGAGTATGCTTATCTTATCTGATTTCACTTTCCAGATATTTACATAAAACTTTAACATACCAGCATATCTGCATGGCTCACTCACATATCTCTAACGATTTGCCATCCTTTGATTTACGAGTCATTCCAATCCACTGAGGGCATACCTGGCTCATACACCAATCTGATGAGCTGCATTGAGCTCTACCCATCACATTCCATATGTTATCAGTCCCAGAGGCACCGGATGCAGGTACTGGGAGATAGTATTTGTGTGTGTTTGGGGGTGTATCCATTACAGTGCATAATATAAGCAGTAATGGTGTATGTAACGGTGTCTGACACAGCGTTTTGATAGACCCTTCGGGCCCGACAGGTCTCTCTAATCTCCCAGATCCATTACAGCCCTCCAGGGGCCAGATCCTTCAAGCGTATGCCACGGCACAATGCAGAGACCTGCTCTTCAACTCAACTTCTTTCGCACAAAGGCCTATTGAAACACCTGTAAGTGGCCTGAAAAATAATTTGGGGGTTGCACTCTACATTTGGCATTCTTTGAGAGTAATTCTCAGCAGATAGCCGGCATGCCTTGACTTGCACAGGTTGATGACAGACAGCAAAAACACCATTAGTTTTAAACTTCAATGAGGCTCAGAGACATGGTGCTTGCTTTATAAGGGTACTAAGTATATAGTGGGCACATATATAAATTATACAGGACAACATGGGGATGTGTTTTCAATAGCAAGCTGAATAATGACACAGCTGTCTTTTTTCGAGCACAATTTAAACTAGTCTAATATTTGAAGTTAACCTATTCTGTTATTGTATGATATCTGTATTGTATATACCACTATATAAATGTGACATGAAGTCTGCAGAGAATCACTTAGAAGAAGAATAAAATAATAAACCAGGTGCTTTGGCATAAAGTGTAAACACTCTAATTGTTTCAATTACATTTTATATGGCTCATTAAAGAGCCAGAGGCACATAAAAAGAAGAACAAGCAGTGAATCCATTACTAAACTTATCTAGCAGATAAAACTTTAGTAGCATTAAAACGCTGTGACTTAATAAGTCTTATGAATTATGCCACTCTATAAAATTTCAGATCAGATAAAGGTCAGCGACAGATGCTTAGCATGACGTCTCAGCTAAACAGAACCCCTGCCTAATGCATAAGTCATTACTGTCGCTAAGAAACCCCAGCACCGGATATTCATTCTACTGTTACTGCACGCTGCTCACATTTATCATCATGAGAATCACATGCAGGCAGGACAAAGAACAGCCAAACAGGGAACACATGAAGCCCATTGCCAGTGAGATTATTCCTCCACGGGAGGAGAGTGAAGTTAACATCCTGAATTAATCAACCCAAATATTTAGAAAGATAGACTTCAGAAACATTCCTCCCGTTTGCAGCTGGCTACCTCACACAGTAGGTTCTTCAAGGATGCAGTTTGCGATTCAACAGGTGATAAAGCTGTTTGCTGATAACACTATGCCAAGAGAAAACTCAGTGAAAGTCTGGAGCTGATGGTAGACTCACCTGTACTCCCAAGTGCTTCGGTGTGTATGTGATGGCTAGTTTGTACAGCCCCTTTTCAGGTCCTCCTTGCGTTCACCTCCCCCTCTGTCTCACATGGAGTCACGCTCTCGTTCTCGTTCTCGCTCTCTCTTTCTTTCTCGCAGACCGAAAGAAGGGAAAAGGGGGTGTGGACGAGCAGGAATTGGAACACAGAGTTCTTTGTCTGCCTTCTTCATATGGTTTCCTTCAAGCATGCATACTGAACACATTATGCCATTATATATTTTCATATTTAAAGTTGAGGACCGGTGTGCACTTTGCACTTCGTCCCGCTCAAATTTTTACACTGGACAGGGGAATAGAACGTATGCAGCATCTGCATGCACTAAAACTGCCAATATGCACTTGCTTCTGATTGCTAGGAGTTATAAAAAGTAACCAGTGTCGAGTGTTTTCTCTTGAGAAGAATAAAGTGTAAAACAAAAGGGCCTTGCAGATTGGTTTCACAGACGTGGAGAGCCCCGCAAGGATTCTTGAGCTGCGTGTTGAAGCAAAGTAAGACACTTAAAGTCTCAATGGGATGGGATCTAAAGCCCACTGATCTCCCAACAGAGATGTCTGTCTGAGAACAGACATGCAAGATGGAAAACAAAGTGGCAGGAGAAATACTGACTTCAGAGCATGTTTAAAGGTTATTTTAGTGAAAACGATCTTTATGATATCCCAGAGTTGTATGCAACTGTGTAAACTAAGCTCTGATCTGTATCATCTCTAAGTGCTTTCTCACAGTTGAAATAACACTCACAGCAAATCGTTCAAAACATTGAGTTCCTTTGTAACAAATATTTGCTTCTGTTTTGAAATGTCATACCTGGGTGATATTTGAGGCCATCAGCCATATTCAGACCACCGTCGCGGTCGTATCCAGAATAAAGTCTTTCATCGGCAAAAACTGGGTCAGACCTATGAAGAGAAGTATCAAAAAACAAGTATGTGCTTATTTCACTTTTTAACTTGTGCCATTATATGAGAATAATTATAATAAATTAATAATTATTAAAAACTATTAAAACAGTTAAAATCAGTGAAATTAATTGTGCAGCCTGACCCATATGCAAATTCTAAAGGGAAAAGATTGTAGGAATCTCAAGGCATGATTTTCAAAGTATCAAAAATGAAAAAAAAAACAGTCATGGATGATGCACAACATACATACACACATAATTTATTCAGTGTGCTGCCTTTTTTAACTAGTGGAATGCCAATGCTAATTTAAATACTTAAATTCTTGCAAATCCTAAGAGGAATGTCAGTTTGCAATATGCAATATCTCTATTAAAATAGTTTCCCAGTGATTTTCAAAATCTGTTTCTGCAAAAATGCCATTTCTCTTCTTTTCTTTTTCTTTGACTCCTTCATTCTATCCCTTCCGCCTCTGCAAACATATTTGTTTTTTCCCCAACGCCCTCTTTACAGCTGGTCTGCCTGTCATTGCGTTTCTTCTTTCAACAGTCTAGCGTGACTTTCTCAAAGGCTGCTGTGTCTGCATACGTCTAGAAGTGTGTGTGCATGTCTCACTGTAGAATCTGTATTCATGTGTGGCTGAACGGACCAGTGGAGGAAACGTTAGAACACAGTCCATCAAATCTGAGCTTTTCTTCTGAAGTGTGTGTGGAATTTCCTAAGTGTTCTGGTTTACATTCTCCTTTTGAATCTGTCTGTTGCTGAGAGAAGGCCATAGCAGAGCAGTCATTTAACTGGAGTAATACATAGCCTGTCAGTGAACCCCTCCGTCCCTCTTCCAGGAGACCACCAAAGCCCTATTGAGAGCTGAAACTGAATCCAACTGAGTTTTAAAATGTTTGATTATGCTCCACCGGCAATTGCAAAAGCCCCACAGGTGTCCAGGACTTCAAGGAGGTCAATGACAACAATGTTATCCAGATATCCTAGACTCCCGTAGCCAGACTACATGACTAAACAGCTAAAGTTCTAGTCCACATTCCAGGTTGAGGCCAAAACTGCTAATTTAAACAGGAAAAGACCATCTGACCTGCATGTTAAGTGACAACTTCATATTTCAGTGGGTTTTCTGGGGTATATTTAGGAGTTGATTCTGATATCTGAAACAGATTATACCACAAAAAAAGACGAAAAAATACAGAGCATTGATTTCAAAGAGAAAATTGGATATACTTTTTGTTTTTTATGCATCTAGTCAAATTAAGTGCCTGAACAAAACTCAAAATAAATATTCTATACTCTGTCCAGTATAGTTCAAAGATTTGATGACACTAACTTGGAAAACATTGGAAAATATTGTGATTTCTCATCCTCAAAGCCAAAAAAAAAAAAAAAAAGACTCTTGATGCCAAAAGTCAGATTACAGGTTACCTCATCAGGAAATGCTTTCCAGTGTGCAGTAATAATCAGACGATCATCAAACAGACTCTCACCAGTTCTAGGGTGTGATATCTGAAGCTGAGACCATCCAGACCCTGAAATGAAATAATAAAAATAAATAATAAGTGTGTGTGTGTGTGTGTGTGTGTGTGTGTGTGTGTGTGTGTGTGTGTGTGTGTGTGTGTGTGTGTG
>NC_039256.1:18690224-18715444 GCF_003368295.1 Carassius auratus
AGCTTCTGCCACAGTTTGTCTTAATGACTCCTATTTGTAAAGGATTCAAGAAACAAGATGAAAATAGACACTGTGACAAAAAAAAGGCTCTAAAACAGCCTCTTCCATTTCATCGAAAGCCTCTAAATGGTTTGATTGCTGCCGGTCTGGGTTGATTTCCCTGCTTTACCAGGTGAACAGCGTGTAAAAGTGGCATTAAATTGTTTATTAGGAGAGGAGGCTGCAGATTTAAAGATGTTTTCATTCCCTTGAGCATGTGTCAGAAGTCTTTAAACACACACACACACCACACATCGAAACAGCTGGGTGATATATTCCTCACCCTGGTTAAGTGTCTAATTCTCTGTGCCTGTGTTTAGTGACACTGACCCATGTGTGTGGTGTTTTGTTATACTCCTAAAGCAGCATACTTATGTCTGGCTCCTCTGGCCCCTGCACCTCAATGCAGCAGCCACACGCTTTCAATTACATGCTTGGTTTAGCTTGTACTACAGCAATTACATATCAAAATAGGTCATTCCTACACCCCAAAATGGACCCAGTGATCTATAACCTTATTTAAAAGCTACACGGGTGGCAATTTTTCTGTCTAAAATTGCGTTTTTCACTTGGTTACTCATGTTTCCGTTTTATTTTTCTTCATTTTTCTATCTATATCAACTTAACGCACACTTTCAATCTCACACTCACACACACAACACAATTCTGGTTTGGTTTATCCCAAAGCCTGTTATTGCCCCAGGTGTAGGGGCGAGACACACATATCCAATACACATGTTTGTAATAATGCTACTTATCATACCTTCACGTCTCACTGCAGGTCTCCATATTTCATTCTCACTCAACAGGATCCGGAGATTGGTTTTGCCCTCGGTGTCAGTTAGCAGGGTGCCAATCCATGAACGGAAAAAAAAAACGAAACGCCTCAGATTACTATTTACATAGATATGAGGGTTATGTGAATGTAATACTTTTCATAGGAGCCAGTTCAATGAATTTGACATTTAGCCTTTCAGAAACAAAAAACAAAAGATATATTCAAAGGTCATTGAATCTACACCCAATGTCACAAGCTCAGTCTCCATAAAACAATAAATGAAATGAAAAGATACATCATATGCCAGACTTTACATTGGTTAAACTGACATTACAAATTGCTTAGTATGTTTATTTTCAATATTATGAAGTCAAAGTGATAAATATATATATTTTTTGCTCATTATCAGGTCTAAAAGACATTCTGGAACTTGTCCCTCAGAGGATGAAGTGGGTGATATAAGCATGAGTGAGGACAGTATGACGGAGACAACAACAGCCACTCCACAGGTAAAGTGTTTATTCTTAATGTGAGTTTTTGAATTTTCTGCAAGCAATTTTTGGGGATAATATTGTTTCTTTACACATTGTATATAAGCAGGTCTATGTGATTTTGGATGCATCTCCCTGCGGTGATGAAAAGGTCCTTCGTGTCATAGGGTGTCCCAGAACAACAGTATGCCCCTGCCTGCTCTTCAAACACGCAGTAAGAATCTCATTTTCTATTTTTCTCCTAAGACAAGAGCAGATAGTATTTGGTGGTAGATGTAGAATAGGATAGACAGATAGATAGATATCGATAGATAGATATGATCGATAGATAGAGAGATAGATAGATAGATAGATAGATAGATAGATAGATAGATAGATAGATAGATAGATAGGATAGATAGATAGATAGATAGATAGATTAGATAGATTAGATCGGATCTTATTAGACATCAGAGCATCAGCTTTCTGTGTTCATTTAATATTGTGTTTTTTTTTTTTTAAAACTAGGGGACCAGTTTTGCTTAGAAGAGGCTGGAAAGCTACAGAGAGACTACACTGTGGTCAGGATCTTGCCGCAGCTGTGTGTCCTGCGATATGAAGACCTCCGATAATCTCATCTCTTTAGAAGACCCTCAGGCAATGCCCCAGTGATTCATCAGATGAATAGTCTTCATTGGAGACTGACCCATGAACTGATCACGTGAATATGTTCCATTTTGGAGTCATTGCCCTTCAGTGTTACAGTACAAGCCAACTGGCAAAGTACATTATTAAAAAAAAATTGGTTGAACAAGATTTCACGTTCAGATTGCACCAGTTTTTTGTCAACAGATTTCATACATAAGTAGGTTACTAGCTAGTCACTATTTGTTGAAGTAAAGAGATTTGCACATCTCTCAAATTGTTTCATGCAATACATAAGAGCTATAGAATGTGTTGAGATCATTAATGTAGGTCATCTAAAGAGAGTCTTGTTTTTCTGCTTTTAACGTTGCTGTTTATTGTCACCTATGAGCCATTAGACATAGATTGAAGTAGTGAAGAGAAAATGGAGAGACACATCCTGCTTTGTGAGCAGAAAATAACATGTACTTGGCCTATTTTGCTTCAGGTGGTAGAGGAGTAACATTTCAGTGGCATATCTGAACCTGCTAACATCAGCATTGGTCTCACAAAGAGATTACTATATAAAACACATCCTACTATGAGCCTCAAATACCATAACATTATTAAACAGATATAATTTGGTATCAAAAATATATAAACCTAGATTGAAATACAATATTTAAATGAATTACGGTTTCAGATTGGTGAATGAGTCATGCTTCATTCAAGAACAGGAAAGTATTGTAGGTCAGATTCCTCTCTGCCTCTCCTCAGTCAAATGTCTCACAGATATTCTAAGACATCATCATCAGACACATCATCAGACAAAATAAAAGCAGCAAGGTTTACCTTTATATCCATCTAACTAACAGTTAATGTATATGCTGGGATTAGAAGGTTTTAACCTACATCTGCTATTTTGAACCAAAAACCCAGAACAAGGACGCTGAAGAACAATGTAATAAATTTGCCTTTCGTTCTCTCCCAATTTTTTTTCAGCTTCTTTTTGTGATGTTGTATATGCATATTTATAACCTATCTGTAAAGATATATACATCTCAAAATAAACCAAGAGAATCTGAAGCTCATTGTGCATTATGTCATAATCCTCATTCGCACTAACAGTAAACAGTTTCTTGTTTTATGTCCATAGTAATAATATTGTAAATATACCGATAGACTATTGTTTCAGGATAAACAGACAGGAAGCAATTAGATGGTGAATACAGTACACATACCATATTACATTTCTGTTCTATAGCAGAATATATATGTGGAGAAGAATGAAGTATCAGCAACATCTGACCTCTTGACTGAGGTCAACTGTCTATTAGCTAGCTTTTTGTTTGGAGGGAAGAACAACCCACACTCAGCACACACACTCTCTCTCTTTTAATCTTTTTTTTTTTCTTTTTTGCCATCACTGGCTCACATATCTATTGATTTTCAGAGAAGGTCCACTTATCTATATATTGCTCCCTGATTCGATGAACACTGGAGTCCAGGTTGCACTCCAAACTGGGGGAATGGAGCTTGTAATAAAGATGAAATTGGACATACGTCAGTTTCTCTGATAATACTTCTTCAAAAAGCCAAAAGACTCCAAAATGAGTGGTCATGTTTCCTTTAACGTCTCAGCATTTTGTCATCTTCAGTTGTCAATGGTCACAGCACACCAAGACCATTTTGGGTTATATTTGGTTTTAATATTCTCTCTATTCTCTCTAAACATAATATTTATTAATTTAACAAAAACATATGAAAATAAATAAAGCCAAGATGTAAAAGCCATGTGTGATAAAGTTAGGACACCCTATGATTCAATTGCCTGTAGATCCACTTTTAGCAGAAATTACTTGAAGTAATCATTTTCTGTATGATTTTATCAGTCTCTTCTTTACAACATTACTCCAGCTTATTGATTATTTATTGATTGTTATGCACAGCTCTCGCCACAGCATGTCAGTCAGGGTGTCCAGGTCTGGACTTTGACTGGGATATTGCAACCCCTTAATCTTTTTCTTTCCAGCCGTTCTGCCATAGATGTGCTTGGGATCACTGTCCTGTTGCATTACCCAGTATTGGCTAAGCTTTAGCTGTTGGACGGATGTGCTCACATTTGACTCTAAAATGCTTTGGTCTTCAGAAGAGGTCATGGTCGATTCAATGACTGTGAGTTGCCCAGGTCCTGTGGCTTCAAGCCCAAAATCATCAGCCTCCACCAGCTTGTGTGACTCTTGCTATGGGGTGCTGATGTGCTCTATAGATTTTCACCAAACCTTTTCAAAAGAGATTATTCTAGAAGTCTCATGGTTTATTCAGATTAACATTTCTTTTCTATATATATATATATATATATATATATATATATATATATATATATATATATATATATATATATAATGTATTTACATTTAAAAAAACTACATTTAATACCAATAATATTGACTTAAAAAAAAAAAATTGTTCATTATTTTAAACTCAAGACCGCTTATTTGACGCTGAAAAAAATGGAATCTAAGGGACATCGGAGCAATTTAAATAAACTAAATTATATACTAATAGATGAAATATATATATATATATATATATATATATATATATAATTATTATCAGTGGACATGTAAGATAACTGATATAACCATAACACAACAATGCATTTCTTACATTTTTGAGTGAGCTTATCCCTCCTAATATTACAATTTCAGAATGTCCTGGAAAGAGCCGTGCTTTCCCACTTTTTCCAACTGATAAAATGGGAATTAGGATCTGAAACAATCTGGCCACACTCCCTCTCTCAGCTGTAGGGAATTAGAATGGGGGGATCAACGGATGAGAGAGCTAATCCACCTGAGAGTGGAAGAGAAAGATGGCGAGAGAGAGAGGGAAAGAGGAAAAGTGTGTGAACAAAGGTGTTTACGGTTGGCCTGCGACACAACGGATCAGTGTCTAGCTTTCAGCATTCTTTTTTCCCCATCCTTTTCCCTCCCATCAGACTGGGGAGCAGTTGGTCTGTGGAGATTCCAAAAGGTGCACAGATGAGGAGACTAAATAAGGCATTAGATGCCCACTCAAAGGCTTTGTTGTTGATCCTCCAGGTCAGCGCAGCGCCCTTGTGGCCTGTGACCTGCCCAGAGCCGTGCTGCTTTGCTAGGCTTTGAGTAGATTTAGTGCTAGGGATAATGCATGAATTTGGGCACAGGCACATGTGCTTAAGGCTCAATTCTATCGACGAGGATGCTCGTCAGTCCTCTAATAGAGCTGTCAGACAGACATGAGCTGGGGACTCTGAGAGAGTGCCATGTTGTGTTTGAGCTCATTTAGGATCTATGGCTAATGCAGTATATAGATGTAGTCTGAAAATATTATGGTTATTATCACAAATTTACTACAGCAACTTAACAAGTGTGCTTTGTAAATATTTTGTTTATTATGCATATGCAAATATTTCAGTTACTGAAACATTTGGTGAAATAAGATAATTGCAGTTCAGTCATGATTCATTTATTCAATGACAAACGTGTTCAATATTGCATACTGGACGTTTCATATAGCCTATTTTAAATATAATAAAGTTGGCACTCGCAACCTTTAACCACGTTTAATTTCTTAACATGTCTGCACCCATGGGGGAAACAAGTTCTATGTAAAATAAAATTGTAAGACTATTTTCAAAAGAACTGTTAGATTGTATTTACATTTTTGATGAGGGAGGAATGATTAAGTCCACATTTAAGTCAATATCCAGGTATGAATGAACACTTATTGCATTACTGTAGCATAATTGAGGGCGCCTTGGAAATAAAGATAAATATGTGTGCAATGGAAATATATAAACCAACATACTAATAATCAACAAAAATCCATGTATAATATACTGTGATTTATATATATATATATATATATATATATATATATATATATATATATATATGTGTGTGTGTGTGTGTGTGTGTGTGTGTGTGTGTGTGTGTGTGTGTGTGTGTGTGTGTGTACTTGTTTTTCTATTCTGGTGGGGACTTAAACCTGAATACACACAGACTCATGGGGACTCGTGTCACGGTGGGGACCTAAATTGAGGTCCCCACGGGTAACAAGCTAATAAATTACACAGAATGCAGAAAGTTTCCTGTGAGGGTTAGGTTTAGGGGTAGAGTTGGTGTAGGGTGATAGAAATACGGTCTGTACAGTATAAAAACCATTACGCCTATGGAGAGTCCCCACAAGGATAGCTGACCAGACAATGGTGTGTGTGTGTGTGTGTGTGTGTGTGAAATAGTTTTAAACTTTAGACTTATCACCCAAGGATAATTTGCCACCCAACACAATAGGTGGCGATAATGCTCCTTTGGAGTTAATCGCCATTAAACAAGAAGAAGAAGAAGAAGAGTTTGCATGAGTATCACCTGTCCAGTAGGGGGCGATGTCAAACAGCACTGGTCAAGACGTGGTGAGTTAGTGTTTGCAGTAACTTTGATCGAGGAACTTGTGGAACCGGTAAGCTATGGACACGTGGTGCTCTGATCGTTTCCTTCCAGGTTTTCAATGAATCGACTTACTAAAAAAAAGTACACTAGGCTTGCTTTTGATAATGATATGTAGAAGTTTTATTTTGTGACTGAGCTTGTTTAAAGTTGCTGTTAGCTGGCAGGTTTTATTTGTTTCTTGTGCAGTTTCTTTATAATGATGATGATGATGATGATTTTGTTTTTGTGTTGCGTTTGGTTGGTATTACTTTTTATTAGGTTTGAAAGATCTAAGTCTTTTAACATTGTAACAAGGAAGTATGAATATGAGTTTATGAAACGGTCTTTTCAGGTTTCCTTGTGAATTAATAGTTTTGTATGTTGTGAACTCACTGTATGCTACATCTGCCAATAACAAAAGTGCAATCCCATAATGCAGTGTCCTTAAAATTATCTCCAATTTCCTGTGTCATTTAACCCCACATAATATTATTATTTTTTTTATTTTTTTTCATCCAGGCTCCTGGATGCAAAATCAAAAATGCTCCATATTTTGACAATTTCTGAATGGATGTCACTTACTAAATTAAACATGATGGTTGTGTGACAATGTAGCATACTACTGTATTTATATGCAAGCATTTTCAATTTAGCAAATTTCGTTTTTTCTTTAATTGCTGTTGCTTTTTTATTTGAATTATGCACAAATGTGTGGAAGCAGTGCAATTTTAAACCCGTTCCAGTCCTGACCGACATGCTACACAGTCTGCAGAGTCTTTGACCTTTCAAAATGATAACTGATATTTTGTGATCTAGACAGAACATGGCACATCTGACCTAAGGCTTTTTGTGGCATTCTCCATAGGGCAGTGAGTGAGTCAAATCAACTTTATTGCCATACACGTGACTGCAATGCAAAGATGAGAAAGGAATATATATTCTGGATGTCACAAATAAATATCTCAGTTGACAATGACACTAGATCTAGACTATAGATAACATATTATCAAGGGAAGTAGTGTATATAATAGATGAGGTTAAGTATTGCATAAGAACATGTTATGTTACACACACACACACACAACACACATATATATAAATATAATGCCTGTCTAGATGGAACAGTTTTCACATCTTGGTTTTCTCTCTAAAGTAATTTAGTAAGTAATTTCCTACTTTCCTAGTAATGATTTACAAAACTCTTTTCATTCAGTTTCAGTATGTTGAAATGATTTCCAAATCGAACTACCTCTGCACTATTGCACACTGTTTTAAGCACACCAAGTTGATCAGAATACCCTTATTGTGTCTGTGTCACTAAAATGGTTACTTCGGACTTTTTTGCATACGGAAGCTATGACTTGTATAAGATGGATGCTTTTGATTTATTGGCCGCTATTTTGGTTTGTTATTTCGTTTTGTTCATTTAAAATGCCAAACCTTTTCGACTACAGCTCTCCGCTTTGTCTGAGACAAAGTCTTTAAGCTTTTAAGCTGATACGTGCCTGAGATACGCAAGCATACACAACATTATGTTTAATGTTATACATCTTTGTGTTTTTTTAAAGCATTTTAAGACCTAGTACTCGTGTATGTTTGCAGTGACCCTTTAGTGAGTCACCTGTTTGAGAACCAATGTCTAAGAATAATGCAAAAGAGTTATAAAGCCCAAAAGCAATTATATCAACTAAAAGAATCAAGGTATTAACATAGACATTTATCCTATATATTAGTGTGTCTAAAAGATAAACTCTGTCCTGCTGGTAGGAATTTCATGGACATCCAGAGTTACGTTTAACATTGAAAGAATATCTTAGTATCAATAGCTGTGTATAATATAATGCTTTTGTGGTCTTTATGGAGCTTTTCAGAGGTTAAGTAGTGAAAAAAAAAACTCAACAGGCTGACTTCAGATCTAATGCCTACAAACTTTGATCCATATTATCTAGTGCTAACAACAGGCAGTATTTCATTGCACTTTATCTCCTGTAATTACATCATCCAAAGATTTCCAGTTAAATATGGTGTTATGTGACGTGTATATATGTGTCATAATTCAACTGGCCTGACACCTGATCTGATCAGTGCAATTTCATAGTACTATTGGACTATTGCCATATGGTTTAAAATGACTGTTGGTATAATTTCTGTCACTTTTACTGCTCCAACCCAGTAGACACACAGAACATGCTGCTTACTATGGCTTCAGAAACCAGGGCAGTCTGAACTTATGTCTTATGTCATTGTGGCTGAGGCAGTAGTGCTCCCATCTGGCATGTTGCTGAGCCTGTTCACAGCTAGAGTGACAGTTCAGATCTCCTTCCTGCAGAGTCGAGAGCAAAATATGTACCAGAAAGAATCTCTCACACAGTCCTACCAGGGTAAACAAGGAGAAATCGAATGAAAAAACACAGACACTTGAATATTTCAGCACTCTTGGCTCTTTGTTAAAATCGTCTATAGATGCTTTACATGTACACAGTGCAAATGCACAAGAGCACAATGGACACCATTCAGTGACAGAGATTATTCTGATTTGTTACAGTGATATAGACTTTTTGTTTAAGTATGTTTGACTTCATGGTCCTTTAGGCAGGGCTAGACTCTCTGTGCCGTCTGCCTTTGGAATGGATTGTGATAATGATGACCTTAAGCCATGAGAAGAAGAAGACCAGGTCTTTCAGAGGTCAGAACAAACGCAGATTCAGAGAGGTCCGATGATTCATACTCCAGAAGGGCCTCTGGTGTTCTAATGATCATTTGGCCCCAGTGTCCTCTCAAAATGGCCTTCATTGGTCTTTTTGTCCCCTTTCATTTATGTTTTTGCTATTTACTTGGGTGGTTGCTTGTGTATGAGTAATCCAATGGCATTAACATTTCAGGCCTATTTGACTAATATGCCTTTTTGTTTAGTTTTCTTTTTTCTTTTCCTTTTTTTTTCTAAAATGATATGAACTCCACATGGGGAAAAAAAAACTGTAAGACCTGAGAGAATTTTGGTGCTGCGACGCTGAACACAGAACACACTGTGGCATTTTTAGCTCAACATTTACCAGTCTTCCATTGACATGGCTTTCGTACAAAATTACCGTACACAATCTATCTAACCGATAAAAATAACAGTAACAATTAATGTTTAGACAAAACCACACAATTATGAACTCTATCCATATAAGATCCTTTTTCAAAATATTCCCAGTCCATTTTGACGACTTCTTAATTCTGTTTTAATTTATTTTGCATCCCTTTTTTTAATCTATACACTTTTTTTTCTTTTTTAAATACAGATAATTGTATTGGGCACATATACATTACATAAAGACACATTTGTTTTTGTTCAACTGATATAATCGTAATGATTTCTCAGTGCAGCTCAACAGAGCTTCCCTAGTGGCGGGGAGGTTTATCTCTATACGTTAGTAGTACAGTATGCACAAGCTTTGATAGTAGCCCCTCATGGTCTTTGCTTCTTTCTTCTGCAAGTTCTTAAGCCCTAACTTTAAAGACTCATCCATCCACTACCAATCACTGGTCCATTTAGTTTTCCCCACCTCTCTGTGATTAAATTTAAATCATTTTCTTGATTTATTGGCTTTTCTTTGCTGCATTGGATTTGGTCTTGGTGATGTAGGCTTCGAAGAAGAACTGGCAGAAGAGCACAAAGTAGCTGAGGTACATGAGGGACGACCACACGATGTTCTGCACGTGGGACGGGCACTCTTGGCCTTGCTGCATCCACGAATACACCAGGTAGTTGACCACACAGCCCATCACCATCTGGGTGATCTGCGTCAGGGTGATGAACATGGCAAACTTGCGAGAGATTTTGAAGCCGGCGGCCCGAAGAGCGTAGTACGAATACATGACGGCGTGCACCAGATAGTTCATGGTCATGAACCAGCCCCCGCCGGCCACCATGTCCTTGTAGGAGTACCAGGAATAGAGCAAAACTGTGATGTGATGATACCAGTGCAGGAAAATCAGTTTCTGCTTCCGTAAGACGATAAATAGTGTGTCTCCTGGAAGGATAAGAGCAAGACACTGACAGTGAGAGAGATGTAGAGAATAGAGATAGTAAAAGATTCTGTAATTGTTTGGGGAATAAACGCTAAAGTCGCTATGCCTGTCTTGACATTCTTGATATATCTTGTTTTTTTTTAGGTTTTAACATTTTTGGGAAAATATTGTGTAACTGATTTAGTTTGTAAAGATTAAGGTATTAGGTTAAACTCGCATGTTCTAGACCTTGAATATTTGAATATCTAATCAGGGCAAGGTCAACCAATGCATTCAGCAGACAAAACAAGTTCAAACAGTGTAGACGTTAAAAGTCAACAACTGTTAGTGAAGCCCCACTAGCTCAGCTAATGATGTTGCGTAGGATATAGCATTGAGAAAATGCGAGATAGAAACAGCAAGATGACCATTCTTAAAATGTGCATAAAAATGTATGCACTCTATTAAGACGGATCATTGATTTCTAAAAAAAAAATTGTATTAGATAAGAAAATGTGCATAAACTATGATGGAAACACCAATTACTGAATAAAGCCAATAAATCCTAAAAAAAATATATATATATATTTTGTAACATTATAAAAGTCTTTAATTTGACTTGTAATGCATCCTAAGTAACAGTAATAAAAATATAATAAAAAAAAATATTAAAAATTTGGGGGAGGTTTTTATTTGTTGTTAACTTGTTCACTTTAAATTGTCCATACATTAATATGAGAGGGCAAGTGCAGCTGGTCAAAAGTCTATGCATGTTGCTATGTCTCCTGCTGTACATTAGTGAACAGGACATCATGACCCATTATGCTTGGCCTGTGCCTAGGAGGGTCCTCACATTGTCTCAGTGCTGTCTTTTTGTCGCTACAATAGGCCTGGTAGCCCACTAACCGACAGGACATGACAAACACAATAGGCCCAGGCAGGCGGAAAATAGATCCACTATCCTAGATTTCTAGACTTGGGGTTATGCTGCAGGGCTCATGCTAACAAATTCTGTTACGCTTTCACAACCAATTATATTCATGCAGATGAACACTAGGCTTCTCCGTAGTGCTTTGTCACTAGAGCAAGCTACATACAACAGACAGAACGAATTTAACCAAACTTATTTTTTTTGTGTGTTTAAAGGATTACAGTTGTTTTAAATTTAGTTGAGGATTTGGGAACTCTTGTAATGTGGTCACAACTGTTTATAATTTGCTGTGGTCATATATAAACATCGGGACCCACAATGTAAGAATAAAGAATTACAACTGAAAAAGTTGCATTATACCACATTTAATATTTTAGTCCTGTTTTGCTTTATATAGATAAAGCATTCGTAAAAGATTGTCTTCATATTAATTTAATGAGATCCCATGTTTTTATACAAGTAGTAGGTGTACATTTGTATCTGCATGTATATTGTGAGTGTACAATGACAAATGACTAGGAGTGCTCAACTTTAAGCATGCTTGTCTGCAGTAAATAATATGTAAATTAGATTTTTAAATTTGATATAGGCTATACTGTATATAACACTGCCTGTGCTGTGATGCAGAAGCCTGATACCAGTTTCATGTTATTAGGTTGATGTAAGGAAAGCAATCATTTTAAATGCTGCAAGTGAATACAAGCATCATACTTTTATGAGCAGTATGAAAAATGTTCATTTTGAGATTTTTTTTTAAATACTTCATGTAACAGTATTATTAGATTTGTAATGCTAAACTGTCGAAAAAATTGCAAAAGTATAAAACATTTTTTACTTGATTTGTGTTAAAAAAAAATATTGAGAGGTACGACACCAATATCTTGTGTGTTTCTACTTACAAAGAATTATATACAATAGTTTAAATCTTAACCTATGAAACTGAAATAAAATGGGAGCTACAGACATATAATCTCACCTAGTTCAGGTGCCTTGCTGAGGACAAAAGCATAGGCCCAGAACTTGCTGACTGGTCCATTGTAGAAACTCTGATCACACACTGACTGCTTTAGGCCTTTGGTCATCAAGATGTTCATCATGTAGCCTCCGGTTCTGATGGCACCAAATATACTGAAGAAGGTTGTGCAACAAAACAAAGGAGACACTTTAAATCAGATTCAAAATGGTGTATGCTTCATTTTACTGTTAGGACTCATAGCATTACTACTAATGCTAACGGTGCTTTATTTTTTTATTGGGTGTGCTTATTTATTGACACTTTACATTGTGTGGCTAGGCAGTTACTTGGCACTCAGGTTCCAGTTTTAGGTTTCTTATAATGGCTGCCAAAGGCCAGATCATGTGATAAACCTGGAAGTGCGATGTAGTCTGTCTCACCACCTTTCTACAGTCACTATAGTGCTGATCTCACACATTGAAGAGTGAGATATGTTATATCGTTAAGTTAGATGACATGTTAAGGTGCAAGCTCAATATGAAAATATATATGCAGGCCTCTTGTGTACCATATATGCAGGTCTTTATGAAGTAACTTGGAACAAGGAAGTGGCTTTTTTTTCTGGCTATAATGCACACCATTAATCTGCTAAAACATGAAACAATTTATAAATGCACAGTATTCACTGCAGTGTATTGTAATGTGCAAAACAGCATCACTTTAAACAAAGTTAAACACAAACTGGTTTTATCTTGCGCTGCCATTGCATTATGACAGCTGATTAAATGTGCCATAAAAGCTTCAGAAATAGGCCTACCTCTATGAATAATGGCCTGCATGGATTTTTACTTTACATATTGTTAATTTAAATGTTATATTTTAATTTCCATCACTTATAGCACTGCAATGTGTTAAGTAAGCAAATATGTTTTAGCATTAACAGCTGCTGCAGGCAAATGGATAGATGCATGTAACTATGGCTGTGACGATAACCACATCACCGCGGTAATGAGATACCGAGCGCAGTGTTACGCATCACCGCACTTTTTTGTAAAACAATTTTTGCAAGGAATTTGCAGGAGGAAGCTAGAGGTCTGCAGTGATTTATACCCCGGAACATGACCAGATTTCTTGTGACACAGGATTAAGTTTCAAATGGAAAAGAAGCCCACGTCAGGCAAGTCTGACTTGGGACATTCTTCTCAGGGATGTGCGATAAGTCACCAAACCATGTGATTTGTTGCTTCTTCACCGTAGTAAGAAAAAAAAATCCCATACCGTCACAGCCCTACATGCTACACCCATAGATGCACCCTTAAACATTTGCACGCATGATCTATGACCCATTTACCTGAAGGCTGCATATTTACCTGAAGGCTGCAAGTGTTAAAGACCATAGAACTAAAGGTTTCCTCAATTCAAACTTCTCCCTTTGTTTCATTACATGCCGCCCACCAAGTATGCAGGCAGCGTAGAGTGCAGAGAAGAGGAAAGACTTCTTCCTGTAAGGAATGAGATGACAAAAAAATTAAGTCCAAAGAATTGTTCACTTCCTTTAGTGTGACCATCTGCTCACAGCATATTTTTAGTCATTTTGATTTATTTTAATTTTATGTAAGTGACCAAGGTTTAAATTTGAAGCATATTCAAAGTTAGATTACATCAGTATTAACTATATATATATATATATATATAATATTTAAAATATCAGAAAAAACTATAAAATCTGCACAGCATTTTTATTTTCCTGAAATATGCCATGTTTTGAATGAAACATGATTCCCCATACAACACAGTCAAATTCACAGACTTTGCATGCGGTAAAACAACCGCCTTGCAAACTGGTCCAGCAACTATCCTGACTGTATTATACTGCAGTTATGTAGCTGTTAGAAAAGCACCAGCAAAGCCAGAGCTTTTTCCAGCTTGCAATTCCGGTCTTAAAAATTTACACACACACACACACACACACACACACACACACACACACACCAAAAAAGAATGCGTTTAGATTTTTAGATGTATACACCTCAGAATGTTATCCATTTGGTTTAGCAACTTTGTTGCATTACATAAAACATTACATAATTTATGCCATTGTTTCTTAAATCCTATATTTATCACTTATCTTTTGCCAAAATTAAATAAACTGTTTTTGGAGCTTTCATCAAAAACAGCTTATTGGGCTTATTTTGACAGCTTGTGATGCTTTTAGGATCTCATAATATCTGGCAACGCTGTACTGCATTTATCTGAATATTCACTGTGAAGTCTAATTAAATTTTGAGGGCATTCTGATCGGAATTGAAAGAAATCCCGAGAAATCATTTGGAAATCACTGCATAAAGTATGTCTATTAAACACACATAATATCAAAGTTATGCTCAAGGGTACTAATATTTAAAACCTAACATTGTCACAATGTCAAAATAGTAATAATAAAAAATTCAGTATGCCAACATGAGAGAGATTTTATGGCTCTACTCATTTTGATACGATGTAAAAGAAAAAAAAAATTAGCAATGGCATGTAGTAATAAATTAACAAGCAAAACCAAAATCACAGTTGTTTTTGGGCACTACATTTGAATACATGATCAAGTAAACATTATCAAATAAAACAAATTATTCATTATATAGTCTATGTAATAATACTCAGTTGATGCTATCAGTGTTTGGCCATAAATAAAGTGAATTGAAGTGATTCACATCCTTATTAAAACAAACTAATAGATAGGAGCTTTGCCAGTCCAGCATCCAGCTGGCATTATGAGCCAAAACTGGGGCACGTCTCTTTCTGCCAGTATAATTTCCAGGATGATGTGTGTTCTCTTTCCAAGAAATACCATCAAACCGGTGAACGAGGAGCCCCAGAGGTTCTTCTGGGTTTTAATTTGCATATGGGTAAAGTCTTAGACAAATCCTCTTTTCGACAGAATTCAAATAATACATAGACTTAAATAAAAATGCATACAGTAGAAGTAGTGCTAAGTGTCTTTTTATATTAAGTTTTTATCATTTTTTTGTTACACATGACATCTATAGGCTTTTTGTGAAGAAGAGTAAGGGTGTGGGTTGTGAATGCATGCTGAGCATCATTTTTTTATTTTTCTGCCCACTGGATGGGAGAAACACTGACCTCTCTCTGCTCAGAACAGTGATTCCATTCTGTGCATACAGTCCCCACTTGAACCTTGACTTGTCATTGCATTGTTCTCTGTGTACAAAGGGAGGCTGCAGCAGTATTCACATATTTTATTGGACCAATTTATTGGTGTTACTGGATGACTGAACTCTTGTTTCTGGTTACAAATCAGTTAAATGCACTGGGTGTGATTGCTTACACTAACAGACACATTTTCTTCACAGTGCCAGCTAGCAGGAAGCTTGTACTTGAGAAAACAGCTGGCAGCAAGATGCTGCTAATGGTAATCCAACTCTTGTATATCATGCCAGAACCAAATGTTTGATGCAGCTAAAATACACAGGGCTGGTTATTTTCATTTATTCATTTTTATATTCAGTCTATCTCTTCATTTACAGTTTTTTTTTTTTTTTTTTTTTTTTTAAATTTAAATTTAGATTTAAAATCTTTCTGGCGGAATGAACTACTGAAGAATACTCTTCATTTATGTGATTTGTGCATAGAAGCAAAAATAAGCAGCAATATTGACCAACACTACAATTCAAGAGTTTATCTGTAAGATGTTTTTTTTTTTATTTTTTACTGTATTGTATTGTATTATTATTTTTTTATAAAATTGACCAAGGCTACAGGAATAATGTGAAATATTTTACTATATAGATTTTGTATTAAACCATCTAATGCCAAAGAATCAATGCATTAAATCATTGTGCTCACAATGTTGCTTAATATATATCTCCAACAAAATAATCTTAAATATATTTCCCGTATTCAATATATTGGACCAGCCCTAGATCCAGCAAAGAAGTGAAGGATCTGTCAGTGTGGAATATGAAAGGTATTTCATTTTAAAAAGCTTGATGTTCAGATGAGTTTTTGAGCTGTGCTGCAGTGAATGACAAAGCAGCATCACTCCCTTTTCATTAGCCCCTTATCTGGATACATGTTTTGGGGAGAATTTCAAATATCCTGCAAGAGGAGTGATTGAGTAAGTGGCATATGCCACACAGATGCAGTAAAGCCCTGTTTTATACCATCCAATGGCGATTCAAGAGAATATTACCATCTGGCCTTGTTGCTAAGTCAGTAAAGCAGAGCTACCGGAGCTTTCAGATAATGCAGCAAGAATTATCCAGAAAAAGATACTAAGACAGAAATATCCTAAGCAACAAATATTTTTTATAAACATAACATATTCAGGTCCTGCGTCATCAACTTTCAATAAGTAGGTCTATGTATTGCAAGACCATCAAGTCCTTGAATTCTTCAACTGCATTTTTGTCCATGCTCTCAATTTTTTTTAGTTTTTCAGCTGAGCGCATTAAACCTGAAGTGGACAAAGACTGATGGTGAAGCTACCTGCAAGGGCTCCCATCTGGCCAAAGATGTTAAGGCTAGAAGTGCTTCCCAATTTATCTAGAGCCGCTAAATAAATGGATTTTGCAGCCTAATTGCAGTTTTAGACTAATGACGGTAGCAGAATCTGTTCTGCTCGATTCAGTGATATTTAACCAAACGCAGCACAATGTTGGAAAAGGGTATAGGAATGGTAGAATTAACTGAACAAGCACAGAAAAGGGTTTCTGTCAGCGCAAAACCTTGACATAGACATGCAAACGCAATCCTTTTTTTATTTTTATTTTTTATTATTATTCCATTTTAAAGGAATTAGTTCTGCCCTATATGAAAATATGCTGATTTTACTCACCCTTGTGCCTTCCAATATGAGTTTGGTTCTTCATCGAAACAATTTCTTCATCGAGAAATTTAGCATTACATCACTTGCTCACCAATGGATCCTCTACAGTGAATGGGTGCCATCAGAATGAGAGTCCAAACAGTTGATAAAAACACCATAATAATTCACAAGTAATCCACATGACTAAAGTCCATCAATTACGGCTTGTGAAGCAAGAAGCTGCGTGTTTGTAACAAATTTGATAATATATAAACTTTTAACCACTACTTCTGGCTAAAATACAAGCTCTCTATTCATAATATTGTTGTCTCCAATGAAAATGTCCACTTGTCTGAATTGGGAGACAAATATCATCTGATCTATCAACGTTTACAAGTGAAAACAGTTCTAAACAAGTATGCTGGTGGATTTTGCTTTGGGAAGACAACAAGGGATGGACTTTTTCACTGGAGCAAGTATTATTTGGTAGTGCTTATGGACTGGTCTTTTTGGCAGAAGAAACCGTTCAAATTTAAAAACACCATGAACATGAAGACTGTTTCTTACATGCAGCTTTAAACTTAACAAGATGTTAACTGATGGACTGGAGTAGAATGGGTTATTGTGTTTATATCAAATTTTCACTGTTTTTTTTTCTTTTTACATTTAGGGCTGAAATACAATATATATATATATATATATATTTCCATTTTTATTTTCCTAGCTAAACAGTTTCTGGCTAACACTACTGATTGCTGTTGCGTTTAAGATCTGAGTGCGATAACATGGCTAAGGCTAAACAAACTGATGGCTGATGTTATAATTTGTGACATGTGGAAAGGGCTTTAGCCAGAGGTATGTTTTTCTCTACCATTCTCTCCAAACATCAAATGCAATCTCTTCTTCGGGGCTACTCACACTGAAAACAGAAACAAGGGGACTGCTCTTTCAGAGGTCACATTTTGAAATACATTTTTTGTCAAGTGCCCCTGGTTGTGGTGGGTGGCAAAGGTTTTAAGTTTGGTCAAAGACCTTTTAGACGTGTCCGTTGAAAGGTGCAGGAAAAGCAAATCTTATTTATAAATATAATCTCTCAAGGCCAGTGGCGTGGTGTAGTAAAGTGACTGTCTGCATTCATAAGATTCTATTAAGTAACATTTATTGCAGGGACAACGGTTTGTGGTGCCAGGAAACTCTACTATGTGTCTCTATTATGTAAGCCTGGCAGTCTGTGTGGAAACAGTCCACTTTTATTAATCCACAATATTTCTGTGCTTCCTGTCTGCTTGTGTCTTTATTTTGCGAGACAAAATGAGAGCTCATTAAAGAAAATTTTGGGCAGTGTAGTGTAGTGAGGATAGAGGATAAATATACACCCAGATTAGACATGACCTAAGGCTATCTTCCAACCTGAGGCTAATTCTCTCTGGTCAAACGCATTGCATAAGCCTTGGCAGCTCTGTCTTATTGATCTTCCCTGAGAATTGTTTTGCCAATCAAAAAACAAATATTAGCAACCAACATAAAAAAAAAAAAAATCAATTATGCAAGTTTCCATTCTGTATTCGATATAACCACTGAAAACTATTAACTGATAATAAATTTATAATAAAATTAATTCTTATTTTAATGGATAATATAAATGAAAAATGTACATTTCTAATTTATTTATTTATTTGTTTATTTAAAATGGCGAGGACAGATGTCAATATGGCTGTCTGTATAGCAGGTATGACTCAGCACTGTCAAATATTAGTGAACTATTTTTAGTGAAGTCATGTTTTACATAACAAGTACATGGCCTGTAAACTGCATGTATACACATTTATTGCTATATATGCTGAATATATGAGCACTGGCACAGCCGTTGAAATGCAATAGCCTACCAGTTGGAGTGTGATTTTTAAAAACATATTTTCATGAGTAATGCAACAATTTATTAATATACTCAATGTACTCAGATATTTTCTTTTATTTATTCATTTAAAAGATCTGGAAACTCTATAGTCTGTGTTGAAGCACCTGTGCTTGCCTAGCATGAATAATTCAAGAACTGTTTATCAAAGCTGACATTCTGTTTCCCTGATCATCAGGAAGATGTACGAAAGGATCCTGTGGTGTTGCAGTCATTCATCACAGAGCGGAACGTGGGATTATTAAAGCAGAGACACGCGCTCACGGTTGCTTTTTAAATGAGAACAGGCAGCAAGGGGTTGTGAAAAATGCTTTTTAAGCAAATGTTTAGTCTCGGTTTTCATACATTAGCCTTGAATGCAAAGGAGGCAATGTGAATTACCAGGATGATCTATAGTCATAAAAATGCTGAGTAACGGTACAGCTAATTGGTATTTAACCCCTTTGTTCATCCCCTCACTCAGCTGAATGGCCATTGGCAAAGACTTTGGTTGTTAGATATCTAATATTTTAACACACTGATCTTTATGGAGCTTCTACAAGATGCTATAGAAATATACAGGATGTTAAATTAAATTACAAAAAGAGGGCATGCATTTTGTAGATTGGGTAATTACATATTCGGTTACACCAGTAGGAAGTGCATATAAAGAAAAAGCATTAAACTAATAAAAGAAGAAAAAAGGCAACAACAGAGAGGGCCATTATCATAGTCTTACTCATAAATCTGACTACAAGAAAGTAGATTTTAATTTATATCATGATATATTGCTTAATTTCAGTCGATACGATATAATTCCGATATCGATATGAACAACTTTTTTAAAAGCCTCAGAAAAACTGCACTGTACACCCACAACAAATGTCTGTTCAGACAAACTTTTGAAAAATTGATTTGCCAAGTGAAGTCTATGAAATCTCCTCCTACAAAACGATAGACCTATAATATTTCAGAAATAAAAACGGTACAAATAAATTAATGTTCACCATTTATTTGTATTTCGCCTTCACACAAACAAGAAATGTGAAATCACCATCAAGTAAACATAAAACTCTGACTCACCTTATTAATATCTTTAACTTTAAACTATAACATTATTCATATAGCTTGAAACAAAGGTGCTTCAGCTAGGATAAATAATATGCAAGACATTAATGCATTTAACCTCCAATTACAAATGCATGAAATGTTTTGATATATTAAACATAAAACACTGAATACTGATATTTGAAGTGATTTAAGAAAAAAAATCAAAACAGTCGAAATTTGAAAATAAAACTGCCAATAGGTGGACCAAACTTTTCATTCAAATATCCAATCAATCTTTCATTTTTGGCCACCTTTTTGCTGTAGATGACACAGCCTTAATGATTTCAAAAAAAAAAAAGAGAAAAAAAAACCTGGACATCACAATCTTTACAAAAATTAACCATGGTTTTATCATAAAACTGCTTTATTTTCTTTTGCGTGATTTCTGAATGATTGAGACTATAAAGTCAATCAGACTGTATTAATAAAATCATAGTCATAACTGTCTAGAGCTACAATTGTAATTTGTAAATAATACGATTTAATTACAATTTATTTATTTACTTTTATATTTTATTAAAGTTCTATTTTGACCCATATAGTAAGGGGTTTTTATTTATTTACAAACATATAGAATTATATATATATATATATATATATATATATATATATATAATATAATATAATATAAATTCTTTTTTTTTTGTCTTACAGTAATCGTTCACGTCAAAAATTGAAAAATTATCATAATTTACTATCATATTGGTATGACTTTATTCTGTGTAAAACAAAAGGAGGGGTCAGGCAGATTGAGTTATTCATTATTGCTGCAGTTTTTTTTTCTTTCTTCATTTAATGAAAGTGAATGGTGACTGAGTTTGTCAGTCTGCCTGAAATCATTGTTGGTGTTCCATGGAAGGTAATAAGTGTTGGGAAGTGTATGAAAATAAATAAATAAATAAATGAGTGTAAATAATGACTAATAAAGAATTGTAGTGTTTGGGTTAACTATGCCTTTAAATCTGCATTTCAGTGTTAAACAGTTAACACACAAGCAAAAGACACTCTTAAGTGATTAAAAAACAGGCTGAAATAGCCTAATCAACGAAACAGTATTATTAAACCTCATACATACAAGACAGATGTTTCTCCTCGCGGGATGATAGATGTGATGCAAGCAACTCCGAGAAGTCAGCCAATGACGCGGAATTGTGATTGGTCGAATGTGTGTCAGCAGACATCAAACAAACGCATCTCATTGGTTAGTTGCTATGAATTCTACACCAGCCTCACTTCTCTGTCTCCAAACGCGCTACATAAAAAAGCGTGAAATTGATCCTTAGCGAGTAATCGTGTTGACGTTACCATGTGTCAGGTACTTTAAACAAGAGCCACAGTTTCCAAGCCGGAAAACGTGGCAAATGCACAAAACCAGCGATGATTCCTGCCATTAACTACAGAATAATGTGCATGCATTTATCTATGTACAGGTGGATTTTTTAAAGACCATATACAGTCTTCAAATGCGGCAAATGTAATAACGATTTGCTTGCATGTCTCTGATTTCATATAATGACCTTCATTATGGCATTCATATTTTGTATGCTACAGAGATTGCGGGCTAGGCTAGGATTTGAGCTAGTGATGGGGAAGCCTGACTCATTTCAGCGAATCGGTTCTTTTGAACGATTCGTTTAAAAAAGGGTCTTTTTTTCGTAAATCTTTTACGTCACGTAGCGATTGTCACCACGTATTCCCTAACAAACCTGCATAGCCTACCCTACTTCAACATTTCAGTAAAAACGTAGGCTGTCAGTGTTTATATATTCCTTATTACGTTTTAAACTGTGTTTTATTCATAACAGCCTTTTTGCTAGTGTGTGTGTGTGTGTGTGTGTGTGTGTAACAAACTATCACAAAATCAAGTAACATATGTTGATAATAACAGTTCTACTTGTTGTACCTCGTCGTCCTATTAGTCAAACAATTCACCCAAATCAGTTCATTTCTCATAACGAATCAGACATGTTTGGAGGAGAATGAATCGGTTATTTGTAGACTCCAGAACCTCTTATTCACCCCGTTTCGTGAGCGAAGCTTTTTAAACCAGTTTCGTGAATCGATTCAACCGATTTATTGACAAGATTCGACTCTAAAAGAACAAATCTTTCCTGAATCGGATATTGCTACTTTGGACAAGCGCTAATTAAGGCTGGATAAACCGCTTTGAAAAACACATTCAGTTTTATTTACGAAAAAAATATCGTGTTTTTCAAATAAAGATATGAAGCCGTGCGGCATCGTGGAGGATGACCGTTCCAAATGTCACGAGGGACATAAACAGAGCATCACCTTGAATAGGCTTCGAATCTGATAGAGTGCAGCTTCAAATATCGCACCGCTCATTAGCCTACTTTTATTTTTCATTACATTATAATTTGTGTTATTAAATGGAACGCAATGCTGAAACAATATCGTTGAGTTTCGAATGGGGGAATCACACTGTGCATCTTGGTCTGGATGGTACCTGCCAGTGACTCTCAGGAGTCCCCCGACGGTTTTTAAACGTCCGGCTTAATGTATGGTTCAGATGCTTAATGTGCTAGTCAGTAAGTGCAAAACAAGTGTACACGCTATCTAATGAACGGCTTTGTCGGCATCATAGCTGTGATTGATTATTATAGACCAGCTTATTTATCATGCATCAGAGCTACTGTACCAGTTCTCCTGCATCCATCGAATGGCTTCATCTTCATTGAATTGCCTCTCGAATTCGTATTCTTGCAAAGCCAGCACCGACATGGTCTCTCGTCCTGTAAACGCTTACTGGAGAACGTTAGGCTTTCTTTGCCGACTAAATGAGATCAGTTTGACGGATTTCTTAGCTTTGTCTCGCAGGCTCAGCTCCAGCCTTGCCCTCGCATCTCTCTTACTACCCCAGCACACCGTTGAGTTGTTCTCGAATGTCAGCCTATTTGACTCAGCCCGTGCCGGCGGCATACGCCCTCCTCTCTTCTGAGGAAGAGGAGCGCAGCGCGGTCCTAATGCCGCAGACCTGATGCATCCTCCTGAGCTGTCGTCATCCCAGACTGCGGTGACCTTTGCCATACATTCGTTTGAACGATGCGTTTTTCAGCGTCGATGTTCAGACTGGACAGACTTTATTTGTGAAAATAAATCAACAGAATAACAACTGAACGAAACCAATCCATCATCTGCAGGGACTTCTAACATACTCTCAGGCAGTTCTTTATTTTCTCTTTATTATATTTTCTAACCTTCTATTATGTTTGATGATAACTAATAATATAAATATAAATAAAATTTCAATATCGGACCCTGAAAACAAAACCCCTCATTATTTTTTTTTAATTGAGATGTATACAATCTGAAAATTGAATAGCCTAAATAAGCTTTCTATTGATGTATGGTTTGTTAGCAGTTGACAATATTTGGCTGAGATATTTGGAATCTGAGGGTGACAAAAAATCAAAATAGCCTATTAAGAAAATAACCTGTAAAGTTGTCCAAATGAAGTTCTTAGCAATGCACATTACTAATCAAAAATTACATTTTGATATATTTACGGTAGGAAAATGACTAAATATTTTCATGGAACATCATCTTTACTTATCAATACGATGCAGTATCCTATTGACTTTTGACATTAAAGTAAATTCAACAATTGGGACCCATATTGGCTACTGCTACAAATATCCTTGTGCGACTTATGACTGGTTTTTGTGGTCCAGGATCACATACAAGTAATATATAAATAAAACGTGTTGGTTAAAGGTGCCATAGAATGCAAAAATCACTTTTACAAGGTGTTTGAACACAGTTGTGTGGCCACAGCGCCAAATAGCCATTAAAAGAGTGGTGTGTTGGGCTGCACAATGAACATAGGAGTCTCAATAGAGCACTGAGGTGCATTCTATGGCACCTTTAAACAAATAGTATAAAAATATTTAAAAATAGGATCCTTTGTTAAATAAAGTTAAAAAGAACAGCATTTATTTGAAACCGAATCTAACATTTTATTGTCTTTACGGTCACTTTTATCTAATTAATTTTAATTCCTTTCTGAATAAAAGCATTAATTTCTTTAAAATAAATAATAAAACAATTAAAAAATACTGACCCCAAACTTGTAATAAAATATCTTTCATGACATGAGGCCTGACTGACTGAAATTCAGGGATATTTCTAAAAATCAGTGATTTCCAATTCCACCCCGCTGCCCCATGATGGATTATCATTCACAAAACAATATCTGATGTTGTTGGATGCTTGTTCTTTTTGCCAGAAAACATAATTAAGCTTCAGTTGAGCCAACACCTAGAGGAGAGGTGCTTTCTTTGTCTGCTGTGGCGTGGAAAAAAAATCCACAGAAATTAACTGGTTTCTTGGATATGCATGGGCTTGGCCTATAAAGCATCCAGAAGTGTGTCACCCAAAGCAGTAAGGTTATCAGTTAAATTAAACATTTAATCTTCTATTAAAAGGTTATAACAAAGAATATCATAGTTTACTTTTAACCTCTACAGAAATTTTTGATTGTTTAAATGTTTGATGAAATAAAACACTTAGTTGAAGAACACTACTATAATCTCCAGTTATTGTAAATATCATAGCAAACAATAACAAGAGAGGATACAGAAATTCACATTTTTTTTTTTTTTTTTTGAGAAATACACCACTACAAATAGTTACTGTGCACAGTAAAACAGTGCACAGTCCCTTTATCTCTGATGCCATTACTGCTGTGGATTCATAATTTTCCCATATGAATTCACCGTCCTTCATTAACTCCTCAAGGCCCCTCTAAGGAGCTCCAGCAACTATGAGCTTACTCAGCTCCGGGGACAGTCGTTGTATTGATTCTAGGAACGCAATTGATTCAGCTAGAAGTCAGGTCACCTTTATATAACAGAGAGTGTTTCAAAGCAGCTCACATTATTAAACTGAAAAGTAACAGAATACATGATGCAAACTGCAAAACTAAGGCAAATACCATTCTGCTGTGGAGAAACTATACCAAGACAATAGTGCTTATTATTCAGATCCAATCAGTTATATGTCGGTTTAGTTCAGTTACTAAAGTAAATTTTGTGATAAGCAGCTCTTCTGAAGACATAGGGCATTATTCAACTCCAGTCTGTTCAGTGATGGTTCAGTTCAATGTCGATGTT